>NC_073744.1:122237248-122545215 GCF_029784135.1 Toxorhynchites rutilus septentrionalis
CTCAAGAACAAATCAAACACAATTTGGGATGTGAGGGTTTTTGGGTATGATAAATGTTTCTATAATGGTATGACACCCTTCCCTCCTCTGAAATGGAGAGGGGGTCCCATAAAAATATTACACATATTTCAACCAAAAATATTCCAACCAAACATGACAATTGAAAATTTTCGGAAAACTCTGAAGGAAAAAGCGAAAATTCGGAAAATTAAATTCCCATGTGTTCTACAATTACATAGTGACAAGTGCTGTTAGTCCATTTGATGTTTGCGCTAGCGAAATTGATCTTTGTTCGAAACTGGAAATGGATTTTATTGTGATGAAACGCTCTCCTATATCTTCTTCTATCTATACCAAAAAAGGATCGCCGGATGTGTTGATAAGAGCAGAACACGAGGAAGGAATTGTCCGATTTACGGCTGTCTTTATTCTATTATATTTTCTGTATAAAACATTTATTCCATGTAACGGAGAAACATGTTATTTGCAAGTGGTTGAAATTTTTTTAACGAGAATTGTGTCTGAAAATAATCTGATATTATAACGATGAGTTTAGCTAGAAATACTAGGAATTTTATAGTAAAAGGTAAATTCAACGGGGTCGAATAGAAGATCAATCAATGAACAGTTTTGCGATTGGACCCATGAACTTGCTCATAGTAGGAGAACGTGAATGTTTGAAGGTATTGATAACAAAAAACAAATTTTGGGCGCGACGAAGTTTGCCGGGTCAGCTAGTTTTGAATAAAAAGTGTTTTTCTTTTAGTCGTTAGCATAATTTTCATTTTCGTAATGAAAAATTTAAAAACTTCCTAACAACAAAAAATATTGGTACAAAAATGGATACCGTATGAACTAAAACCGACAAACGATCATAGGCGACTTTTCCTGCTTGAAACGCCGCCAGAAAATGACCAAAACGACAACGCTTGACCTTATGTTGCTGCACCTATTAGTGATTATTTCAACGATAGCGGAGGCAAACAATTGACTATCTATCTGTATAACCCCAAACTTGTTCCAAATGACGAACAATTCTTTTAACAAGGGCTTCATAAATTGCCGGAAAGACGGGAAAAGAAGAATGCAAAAAAAACGATAACACCGGTGGTACACGTGACACGGACCGTGTGAACCCGCCTGGCGTTTCCATCGACAGAAAGTGCTTGCTATTTGTTTATAACCTTACTCTAACTCAACATAACTTAACAAGTTAAACATAACTTTGCAATTAGAGTAAAGGGGTTGACCACTCACGGCCCGTTTTATCAACCTACGTTTCGTGAGTGCTACTGTGTAGACGCCGCTTGGGAGTTCTCACCGTCGTTTGCACAGTAGTGCACATGGTACCAGGAGCGTTGAAGAATTGGTTGCTTCTTGCGCTATGCTGCTAATAAATATCGCCGTTAGAATCTAACATAGTATCACAAACCCCTATCAATGATTTCCCGCTTCTCATTTTGCGCCAATCAACGGCTATCAATCCAAGCTTCGTACGTTGTTAGTACATGCAGCTAATATGTTGTGTGACATGCAGCTAATGAATAAACTTCTGCTACTGTGGGAGTGGGTGGAAAAGGGCACTCGAAATTGAAAGCGGTAACCGAACATATGCTCCTTTGCCCCGGGAGTTCGTAAAGAACTGAGAGTAAGAGCAGGGCTTGGGTAGAGCGAAGAGTTAGCGATGCGTGGAAACTGGGTCAGAACGATACCCCACCCCCAGACATTCCCCCCATACAACCGCCGACTGCTGCTTGCTTTATTTTGTTATTTAGTCCCCCTCCTTGCTGAAGAAGGGCTTCGATGCAATTACGATAGAATGGTCTTTGATAGCAGCTGGAAGCGGAGACGCGCTGCCCAATGGAACCGAAAATAGAATCTCAAATTAAAGTGTCACGGTTGCTTCCATGGGTTACAGAAGAAGTGGTGACTAAGGTCCGATAAGAAGATCTTGATGTTTCACTGTTTAATTCAAGATTTCAGACATAATGGAAGGTGTTATATCGATTTTCCAATAAGGCCTGAAAATGATTGGTGGCCGAATTTTCCCGTCTCTTAAATTTAAGTTCATTGGCAATCGGTGTCCAAATCAGGTTATAATTTCACGCCTTTTATAAGTGAGAAAATCATTTCCTGGTTACAAATATGCAGACGGAAATCGTTCAATCGAGTCGGTTCTAATGCGCAAACTGCATTCAACCGCAAGGGCATCCCCGTTGAACTCTGCGGTTCAACGTCTGCTTCGTGGTATTTATCTAGAGCTAATTAATATATTACTGTCGCGAAAAAAAACACCATATTCATCGGGGGGTAGGTAACCGCCGATCGGAGTGGGTCGGCTCGGAAAACATAAATGTATTTATGTGCGTTTCATTTGCCTTTTTGATACGCAATCCAATCACAATCAACCGGAACGGTGGTGTTCGTGCACACACTTTTTTATGACGTGCAAACGGTCAAATGCGAATGCAAAGAACACTCCCACCACCGGGTGGCAGTTATTATTTCCAACCGCTTTTTGCTTTGCGTGCGGCGGCCCAAATTTTGCCACCTTCGCCTTTGAATCCTCTCTCACGCTTCGATAAAGAAAATGAAAAATTACATGACTTTATTTCCTCGCGCGCAGTAGGTAGTGTTGAAAAACTTGATACGGTTTCATGGCGTTCATATCTCAGTGGCCTGAAGCCAAGGCGCGCGCACATGTGGCGGCGCTATATTTTCAGCAAAAACCGACCGCCATTAACAGTAGAATCCGTTGCGAAAAAGAAGGAAAAATACGTTTAATTAGATGCAATTTATGTTTTGCCATTAGCCTGTTGCGCTATTTGCTCTGACTTTAATGAACTAGATCGAAACTGGCGGTTTGAAAAACAGGAACCCTTCAGAGAGATGTAGAAATGTGTTTTGAGCCCGGTGTTCGATGGTCTGTGTATTATGCTAGAAATGCGCTCCGCACATCGGTGGTGCATAACTTCCGCTGTTTTTCCAACTCACACTCACGCGTGGTTTTTTTTATGTGTGTCATGATATTATATTCATCAGATATTTTTGACGGCGCTCCCAGGAGGAAAGAATGACTGTTCGGTTCAGTGCTTCGATGAGGGTCAATTGAAATCATATTGTCGAGAGCGGAACTCCGAAGGCGTCGTGTTTCAATACCGCCAGAGTAGACGACACAATTTATTTTTCTGTTGTTGAAGAATTTGTAAACATAAAAATATTCATTTTCTCAATGATGATTAACAATTATTCATCTTGGATTGAGTCATTTCGTTGTGAGAGCTATGGGTTTGATTCGTGTTCCGGTTAAGATACATGAAAACATTAACAGAATCGAAACAAAATTATGCCGTTTTGAAGAAATTAACAGAAATCCAAATGCCTCAAACCACATCCAAAAAAAATTGTGAGTCAGTCCGAAGGAATTCTGGAGACAAGTTCATAATCAGAGGAAAGAATCAGAACTACATGCCGTAATGAAGCATGACAACGTTGAAACATCGAACGGGGAAAGTATTTATGAGTAGTTCCGGAAACAGTTCAGGGGTGTCTTCGCTTACGAATGTCTTAGTAACTGTCAGATTTCTGTATCCGTGAATAATGTTTCCTGTCTTTCATCTAACGGAGCCTATCCTAAAATGAACGCCCCAAAAATGACTTTCTTTAAAAATTCATAACTTTTGAACCATTGAACCGATTAAGATGATCTATATATCAAATTATGAGTTAGCCTTTTATTAAAAAATATTGAACTTGCAAAAAAGATGGATTTTATTTTCGTAATTATTGATTGTTTTCATGCCTTGGGACTAGAGGGCACCATATTCTTTAAATTTTTTTGAAAGCTGGGATTTTTCACACAACACATCTCGATATCAGAGATGCTATTATTTTCGTTTATGAGATATGATTTTTCAAAGAACCATCGGTTCGAAAAATCATTTTTCCTCTGTTGTCCAAAAATGACGTTTTTCGAAAATTCACAACTTTTGAACTACTGAACCGATTAACATGAACAACATATCAAATTGAAGCCTCACGTCATCATGTAATGACATCATACGATCACACAAAATTCATCGAGCACACTGGTTTATTTTATACGTCTGATACATTCAAAAATGTTCATGAATATTAGGTCAAAATGAGTAATGATGTTCAAAATGAATGGAGTACCTGTGGCAGGATCACGTTATCTAATGTTTGTGCAATGTTCATCTTGTTCTTCCATTCTTCGGGCATTTTTCGTCAAAGATATTTCTTCCGACTTGCATTGTGCTCACACACACACACACACACACAAAAATATTCACATTTTTTTCTGCATAGAGGCACTCTAATCGGTATTAAATATTTAGTAGCGGTATCGTATATAGTTTACAACCTATTCTCATGCTTATCAAGTTTTTTCGTGCATCATTTCATCAAAATGGATCGAACCGTTTCAGTGGAGTTCGGTAACAAACACCGTGACACGTGATATATACACAGTAGAACCTCGATTATCCGCGAGCGGTTGATCCGCGGTGCGGATTATCCGCGAAAGTAAATCTATAAACCTTCCCGATATTTGTCAGTGAGTGGTAGAGTCTTGCTTTTTTGTTTTGGTCATGGCTTCCACATTATCTGATCACTGATGTACACGACCTTACAGATTGATAGTTCAATAATTTCTGTATTGATGAAACATAGTTTTCATGCTAAAATATATATTTTTCGCGTTTGTACCTCATTTTTAGTCTTGTATTGCATTATCCGCGATTTTCGTTATACGCGATGGCCTAGCCCGACTATATCGCGGATAATCGGGGTTCTACTTTTTAGGGTGGTCCGAATAATCCATTTTGGCGTAGTGCACGAAATACGTAACGCTAAAAATCCGGATTTTGATAATTTTTTGATAATAATTTTCAAAAAACTGGAAAAAACGCTCTTTAAAAAACTGGAAGAAAACTGGATCCTGTAAAACTGTTTTATTTTAAAAAGATTGCCTTTAAAATGATTTTTACCCATTCCAATGATTGGGAAATAAAATCTACTTTGAAGCTTCGTGTCGTATTCATATGCAGTTCATAAAATGGCGAAATAAACAATTAATTAATCATAAAAGTCGAGGAGATCAAAATGATGTTATCCACTACTCGAACATTACTATAAAACAATATTTGAGGATCTTTCTTTCTAGAAAATACGGTTTCATTTGGGTAAAACTTGAAAAATCTCGTATTTTTTGCTTCATGTCCATCATGTCCTTCATGACATGTCATGTCCAGATTAATTAGGGTGCATAGGAACACGGAATTTAACTCCAATGTTCTGTTCTTTTTCTACTAACGCGAATTTTGATTTTTTGATAGTGTTCTGTTTGACCATATTCGTTGCTATCTTTTTCTCACTTACGAAGAACGTAGGATAAGAAAAATAAATCTTCGGTTCGACGTTCTTGCGTGGTTTGTTTCAGCTCCCATTTGTTAACATTTGAATACGGACGTTGAAAATTGCAACGAAAAGGAACTCAACCAAAACACGCAAAACTTTCAAACAGACGTCTCCGTGCAATAATTTATGCAGTGATCTATGTATCAAAATTGTGGAATATTTTTTCCTCGAGTCCCATAATATTATTTCCATACTAAAAAGAGCACATTCAATACCAAAGCAACGCTGCTCAAGTGTTACTATGGTATTGAAATTACAAAATATTGGAATTGAAAAGCTATTTCTCTCTAATTTTGATATTATTCTTTAGTATTTTACTTTTACATCAGACTTGTCCAAACTGAATTTGGGTATCAAGATCAAAATAAGGTATCCTTAGGTATTTCCTCCTGGTCGAGAATATACTTTTGGAAAAATATCCACAGTATACACACTTGCTAAATAAACAATATAGTCCTCATGTATTTTATGCAAATTCTGCATTTTTTTTTTCGAAATATGAATCAAATAGGAGAGTTTAGATCATGCGTAATATTAACGCTATTTAGAACTAAAAATCCTTTGAGAGACCATTAAACACTAATATCTCATTGATGTAAACGAGGACAAGATTACTTGGGTTTTATGTTTATATCAATCAAAGTCAATGGAACTCATTGACACTAAGGTCTTCTGAAATCTAAAATGATTTGGAGGGCCTGTAACATTTGATGATTATATAAACTCAAAGCCAGCATAGCACACGGGCTCTATGCACCTATTAGGGCAAGACTATGAACTTTGCTAGTTGAAATGGTAGTTCAATTTGTCTCAACTAGGAGGACCTAGAAATTTGGAAGTGTAAGCAAGTAAAAAATAACACTGAGTTGAGTGTGAAATAAAAGAAAGATCAATCCAAGGCAAACACAAATTGGATCGAACGAACGATAAATGTAAAAAAACTAAACTGGGCCAGGGATAGGAAGCGTGAGTGAGGGATATTGTTTATGCATTTTGAATTTATTTTAAATAAAATGGGTAAAACTGAAGCTGAAACATATAAAAAACTGGATAAAACTGGATAATATTTGAAAAAACTGGAAGATTTTAGGGTTTAACTGTTTGACTGGATCGAGTGAAAAAAACTGGGAGAATCCAGTATAAACTGGAACATTGGCAACGCTTGTCGGGACCAAAGGAGCTATATATTTTTATATTTTTTCTTGGAAGCTGAGGATTTTTCAAATAACATATCTCGAAACCAAGGAGGCGTTTTTTCCGTTTTTGAGTTATGATTTTTCAAAGTTAACCGATGGTCCGAAAAATCGTTTTTTCCCATTTTGCCACCACAAAAAAAAATCATATATGTCGATCATCTGAATCGGTCCAGCAGATCAAAAGTTATAATTTTTTGTAGTGGAAAAAATGGGAAAAAAAATTTCATGATCAGCTGATCAGGCTTTAATTTGATATGTCGATCATCTAAATCGGCTCCCTAACAAAAAAAAACGGTTCTAATGATTTACGACAAAGAACAAAATTTCCACTTTCCACGAAAATATGAGAACCACTATATCGGTTTGGCATGGAATGGCTGTATATAGATATATTATTCATTCAGGATTACACATAGAATCTAATTATAGATATATTTCTTCTTAACTACAATTTCGTAGAATCGCGAAATAATTTTTTAAGCAAATGTGTGTTTTAGGTCATGCCCTTATGAAAAATAGCAGAAATTGGTCTAAAGATCGATAATCGTATCGATAATGGCTATCGAATGTACAAAGTTTCGAAAAAAATGTTGAGGGTCGGAGCTGCGGATGAGCAATTTCGTGATATATTGTTCTTTATATTCGTTATATGCTGATAGTGAAAATAATTTTCTAAACAAGCTATTTTAATTTTTGTTTTCTTTTTATTGTTATTCTGATTATTTTCCTCCGAATTGATCGCAGTTTTCGTCGGCTTCTTTTGAGTAATGGCGTTCAAAGTTCCGATGAAGTCGTTCGAAGGATCTACATATTGTCAAACAAGTGCCCTTTTAATATTGTTTTCATTCCCGGGAAAATTGACATACTAACAGTAACTTTGATGCATTATTGTGTTGGCGCCCTTAACATTCCGAGTTGTGTTATTCAGCAGATTACGGACATCAAATGCTTCTGAACTCTAAGTTATATTTTGCTGTAACAGACTGGTTGGGTGACGAATTATTTTAGCAAGTTTCGCGTCGAATCAACATAAAAAATGTCTTCTGTTTGTTATCCGACAATCAACACATAATTAATTAGAACAGATGGCACACCTGATTAATAATAAACCAATTTCAAATGTGGCACCCCTAATTTGTTGGATATAGTTTGAGTTCCAAAAAATACTTTCTGTCGGTAGTATTGCCAAACCTGATTATGTTAGAATAGACATAGTTTACGAGATACATATGAGTGCAAACAGATAAGATCGAATAGATCAAATCCATCAATATTTATTCGTTCAATATTGAGCCATATGAGCCTTAATAAGAATATATATTTTGGATAAAAAAATTGAGTTCATAAAATGAATGTCTGACGTTAGTTCTAGATGTAAGCGTATAATAATCTTTATTAAAAAATTGTAAGGGGTGTATCTAGGACACGACCGCATATTTTCGACGTAAAATTACGTAATTATATTATGAAATCCACTTGTTTACCATTTCGAATATTATTTTAGAATGCATCGAAATTTTTGTAAAAGATTATGTTCTTCATTACAAATAAATTTGATGAACGTTCTTTTACGTTTATCATATCAGGCCAGGACTACCAAAATATGTGATCGGAAGAATTGTGAAACGATCATTGTATTTTACATTTCCCTCTGAAATTATTGCACATATCATGTTTACGTAGTTTTCGAACCGCGAAAGTTCATTCACCTCTAGTATCCGAAATGACGATTTTCCCAGGCTTTACAGTTAAAAAGTACGAACATATTCCGGTCTGCACAACGACAAGCGAGTACAGAAGTACTCAACACCAAAAATACCCCCGACTTGCATGTATTTGCAAAGCGGATTCCCCCTGACACATTAATTTTAAAGTCCGTGTTAGGGAAACCCAGCTCAGTGGGAAAAACTACTCCCGACTTGCATGTTTCGACAAAGCGGATTCCCCCAGGCACATTGATTTAGAAGTTCGTGTTAGGGAAACACAACTCGGTGGGAACAAAAATACCCCCGAATGCATGTATATTTGCAAAGTTGATTTCCACAGGTACATCGATTTTCAAGTATGTGTTGGGGAAACTGTAAATCGGGCCAACCAATACTTGGCAGTTAGGGCGTTTAGATAACGCTTGAAATTTTACAGTTATTCAATTGTTCATCTAATGAAAAATAACATTTCATTAATTGTGATAGACGCGGAGAAATATTTCCTGTCAATGGAAAACATCATTTCGATCTATTAAAGAACGTTCAAGTTATAAGCATTCGAAATACGGGTAGGGTTAGCACACGAATCGGCAGAACAAATATATGGGAAAAAGAAAATTCTTCAAGTTTTCATGAATTTCAACCGTTTAGAGATTTGGCGAATTGTAATGTATAGCATATCAAACAAATCTTAGAGAATTTTCGATTCGATTGGTATGCAAATCATGAGAATTCGTTCACAGTGAAAATAGTTATTAACGTTAACTTTATTTCATAAAAACGTGACCTGTTTTCTGATTCGTCACCCTTCCTGAAAGACGTAGTTCTACGTCAAAAATCACATCAAGCGATCATTCACCTCAAAGAAAATATGTTCTTTCTGGTAAGTTTAAGCTCACACGCTCTCGTAAATCCTTGAGGTTATTGTTATTGTTGAAGTTTTATTTTTTGAATCGATTCATAATCTTGAAAGTGCAAGCAACCAATACAACCTACTTGACGTGTCTTGTTGGAGCCGCAATTACCTGACGAGAACCAGTGTTGCCACATATACAGATTTTTCTGTAATGATACAGATGTTTTTTGACCAAGAAACTGTATATACAGATTACAGATTATTGAATATCCATGCAGACTTTATACAGATTTTGTAACAAAATAAACAAATTTTTAAATATTTGATCAGTTTACACAACAATTAACAAACTCAATCAGACAATTCGAACAGTACTGAACTGAACTATTTTTGCTACTATCAAATGTGTCAAGAAATGACAGATAAATCGTGTTTCTTCGCAATACAATGCGAATAAAATAAAAGTTTGAAACCGTCTCGCTACAGAAACTGTGAACGCAATTATCAAATCGATATTATTTGTTGAAATCCAAGGGGGAAGTGCCTCAGTACAGTTGTCAAACGACATCGAAGCTAAATCCTGCATGATGTCGAAACATCCACGAGCAAAGTGAGGATTCAATGAATGTTTATGACGCGGAACTAAATGCATAAACTTTTTCCGACGTTTTTCCCTAAAAATACATTTTCAAATGTTTTTTATTTTTTATTTGGCATAAGTTTCTATGTCTATAAATCTTTCAATCTAAGATATTACACATTTTTTATCAAATTAGACCTCTGTGCGAGAAAGAATTACACAGTAAACTTTTTGCATAGGCCTGGAAATTGAAAAATAGTCTTATTCAGAAAACTACAGGCAAGCTATACCAGTGATCACGAGCTTCAAAATATGGATAAGCAGAATATATACACTTTACTACAAGTATGCAATTATTATTTCGTACTTAAATCTAAGGCAAAATAATGCAAAAGTCTTATCAGGTGCATAATTTGTTATACAGATTCTAATACAGATTTTCTATTTTCACTATAGATAAAAAAAGATTTTTTGGCTCGGAAATACAGATTTTAATGTGGCAACATTGACGAGAACGCTATTTTGCGCTTCATTGTAAAATTTTCTTTAAACTAACAATTCAAACGAAAAAATTATGGAGTTAATACCGTTAAAAGAGTAAGAATAAATATAAAACAACTACAAATATATCTCTTTTTCCCAACCAAAGTTACTTCCTTGCCAACCTAATCCATACGATGGCAAATAAAAACCAAGAAGCAAACGCTAGCTAAGCCGTTCATATAATTCGTTGCATTTCGGGCAGTGGAAGTTCATTCGATTGACTTCCGGGAGAAACGACAGCAATTAACTTCTGACCAAACTATGCGCGCCGAATGCCGAATGAAGGGTGGAAGCTGGAAGTTAATTTATAGCAAATAAACGAACCGAGGTGTGAGTCACGGCGGATTGCAATGGCAATGCACAATTAGACGTGTTTCACGCCCAAATGAATGTAATTTATCGGAAAATTAGCCATGTTTCGATCATCGCACATTGAATCAAGACGAAATAACCAGAATGGATTATTAACCTTAATCGTGCGGGCGGGGTCAAGCAGTTTATCGTTCATAACGATTTGTCTGATTTTGGGGATTTTTTTCAGGATCAATGGTCCATGATTCGGGTAATATATTGGCCCTTTACTTTGACAGCTGTCAAAATAGAATGATGACGTATTATTATTTATCTAGTTTTAAATTTGATTTTTTTTCAACAAATGTTTTGTTTTAGATTCAATACATTTGAACACTGTTTCCAGATTCCTTCTCGATTTCGCTGGTTTAGATACCAGCTGACTTCGCGCATTATCATCAAATCGATACCGAAAGCCTATCTGTTAATCTTTACGCCCGCGTATCGATGGATCAGCAATAATCTTTCGCTCATCATTAATCATTTATCTGGTTATCTCGTTATCAGCCATTCGAATCATGCATGACCCAAAAGTGGAATATTCTATTGTTCCATATTCCATTACACTCCTACTTCCATGTGCGAATATCAACCCATACCTGTACTAACATTTGCACAGGCATTATGTGGCGGCTTGGCGCTGCAGCATTTCTTCGGAATCCAAACGAATGTCATAAATTTGTAACAAATTTAATTATCATAAACACCGCGTAAAAAGCAGCATCCTCCGTCCCTTTGCCACAAAAAGTACTTTCTAGTGGAGCAAATAGTCATTTCACTGTGCCTCTAGATGGGCGGTTAACTGCGGCAGCAATTCGTAATTTGTGCCAAAAATTACCATAAATTATTCCACCACAGTGTGTAGGGTGATTATAATGGCATTAAGTGTTTGTGTTTGTCTTGTCTGCCGATGCTGCTGCCACTGCTAACAACAACGAGTGGCTTTGGCACCAAGTGTCAAGTGGGATAATTTTCGGAAAGAACTGTCAACAAGTGGTGGCGCAAAAAGTAAAGCTGATGAGTGTATGTGTGAGGTTTACCGTTACAAAATAATGAATAAATTACATCGATTATCGAAGGAGAAGTGCACCGAAATCAGAGCAAAAAAATCGAGATGGGTGTCATCACGAAGACAATATCGATCGTGTTCTCAATGTAAGTATGTAGCTAGAATCACTTTCTCATTGATGCGAAATCTCACATTTCTCATTCTCTAGGCGAAACAATAAATCTTATTTGAATAATTTGATTGTGGTCCAAGTAGAAATATGTTCCCACGCGGTCGGAAAATTCCCACCATAGGTAGGCAGGGTTGATGCTCTGTACAATCAATCTTGTTGCCTCTGTTTGCTTCCCTGATGACGTCGGCGCATGCAAATCTGATTCGTTGGTAGACGCAACGAGAATTCAGGCATTTTCTATGCCGTTTTCCAGGAAGTGATGACGTACTGATGTGCTTTTACTAGAGCTTTTGTTTTGATAGTACATATAAATTGGAGTAATCAATAGCGGTAAAAGCAGGGAAATAATACATGAACTAGCAAAATTCAGTGGAATTATTGTACTTTGTGAGGGAATTGAACTCATACCCAAGGTCTGTCAATTTAGACACGGGAAGGTATATGTCAGTTTGAAAGCTCAGCTACCATGTTTCAGCCACTATCATGGCTTTTTTATCATAGTGTCGTTTTGGATTGAAGATTGAAGATCGTGTATCTCGGATCATCTCTGCTTTATTATTCTTTCATCAGGCTTCTAAATATATAGATCTGCCCAGATTGTTGACGAATCCATTCTATTGTTATTGTGTATCGATTTTATAACGGTGGCTATCGTTAAAGTCGTTAAAGTTTTTCGTGGAATAAAGTCCATTGGATTTACACTGACACAAGCGACAGTGAAATTTTGCCGTTTGCATGTTTGATCTGCTAGAATTTGACAAATGATTTGACTGGATTCGAATTTACGCTCCACTCGACTGAAGGCTGTCATGGGAACGCGTTTGCAGACGAAAATAATCACGGATTGCACCGATTTTTTTTCCCCATCTGTAAAGTGCTTCTACTAAAGTCTTTGAAAATATCCGTGAATTGCTGAAGAAACTTCTTTATTCGATGGAAAACACTTTCCACGAATAATTTTTGAGGTGCTGGGAGAAACCAGATTTGGCGATTGCGATGGATCCCAAGCGTTTGTATTTTTATTACGATTTTTTGACGTAGAACTACGTCTTTCATTAAGGGTGCCAGATCAGAAAACAGGTCACGTTTTTATGAAATATAGTTAACGTTAACAACTATTTTTGCCGCGAACGGATTTTGGCGATTCACATATTAAACGAATCGGAAATTCCGTAAGATTTGTTTTTATGCTTTACATTAGAATCCCCTGGTTTGTAAATGGTTAAAATTCATGAAAACTTGAGGCGTTTCCATTTTCCCATACATTTGTTCTGTCCATTTGTGTGCTTTACCGAACAGACCTGTCAATAACGAGCAACTTATCGACGACCAACGGAGGGGAAATCGTAGAATTCAAAGTCCCCATGAACAAAGGAAAAGTAGAAGAATGAAGGGGAATACTTGCCTAGAGTATAAACAGTGGATTTCGCTGAGGCAAACTTTCATTCGGCATCGGGCTGTTGAGCAATCCAGTTCACTTTGCTTTCGCTGCGCTTCGATCTAAGATTGGACCTCACCAGTGGTAATCCAACTTGGATATCGTCGTTTGGTTTTTCTGTTCGTTTTTTAGAGGCGAATGAACTTCAAAGTTTAAAACCTCTTAAGAACAACGAAGAAAGAATGTTCGTTTTTCGCGTTATTCGTATCGTGTTTTTTCTTTCCGCGTCATAAATTGGACGCTTCGCGTAGTGTATAATGCACAAGAAGAAGAGGAAGGCAGGCTCGAGCCCTGCAAGAAACGAGCCCTGCAAGCAACCATAATCAAGCTCCCCCCGCTGGTGGTAAAAGCGGTCGCTCTTGACAAACTCATCAGCGAATTCGCATCGATGGGTGTTACAGCAGAGTACAAGCTGTGTGGCATAATTCAGTCGTTTTCCAAGCAGTTAACATTGTTTGTTTTCCGTCATCATAAGGTTGTGCGTCAAAAAAATATTTGGGGAATACCAAGCATCTTGAATGTCTTACTGGAATGTTATAAGTTATTTGGGTTCGCGTGCCAGTTGCAAAACTGCCTTCAGCTAGGATTGCATTAGCGCTATGAAGCATTGCTACCGTTTTCGTTTTTTGTTATCAACAAAAAAAGTTTATTTCGCTTGTTAAGTCACCGAGAAAGTAAATGTCGTTCTGGAATTTTGTATGTGGTTTCGCTTGCCAGTAGCAAAACTTCCTCCACTAAGGGTGATAGCTACGCTTCTCTCGAGCATGAGAAAGATGACAACTTTTTTCGAGGCCAGTAATATTAACAGAAGCCTTTCTTTTGAGAATAGCGCAAAATGATGAGAAGTGTTTTATATTCCTAGTAGTTTCAAGCCACCAATGTATGGCTCTGTATGCATGCTATGGCGAACGCTTGTTTGGCGCTTGATTTATGTTGTACGAACGATGCCTAGCGGTGCGAACACAGTGAAATAATTGATGTAACCATGTCTAGGTCAATGCTCAAAGACTATTTGAATAGAATAAGATAAAGGGCGAACACGAAATTATTGCGACACATTCAACAGGGCATAACTTTTTTACCATTGAGTAAAAATCAACCAAATTTTGCACACTTTCTCATTGGTGTGTATTGTCTACATGCTGTCAAACTCGAAGTCGTGTTTTTCGATTCAACGAAAATGGAGGTGAACCAACACGAGTCGAGAGAACACATTCTTTCCAAACACCTGGAATTTCCTGACCTGTCGCAACGGCAGTTGGGAAAAATGTTGAACATTCACCATTCAACCGTCTCCAGAGTGTTGAAGCGGTTCCAGGAGCGGTTGACGTTGGACCACGGTCCCAATGTCTCAAGCCGTGATTTGGCTAAAAAGATCGGCATGTTGCAGAGCTACGTCCAGAATGCAAAGAAGAGAGCTGGACTACATACATACAAGGTACAGAACTTCCCAAACCGCGATGAGCGGCAACAATCGACGGCTAAAACTCGGGCACGGAAGCTCTACGAGAAGATGCTGACAAAATATGGCTGCTGTGTGATGGACGATGAAACGTATATAAAAGCCGATTTTAAGCAAATTCCGGGGTTGGAGTTTTTCACCGGCAAGAGCAAGTTCGATGTGGACGACAAATTTAAGAAAAACAAAATGTCGAAGTTCGCCTCCAAATATCTCGTTTGGCAGGCCATCTGCTCTTGCGGACTGAGGAGTGAGCCTTTCATGACAAAGGGCACAGTAAATGGCGAGATCTACAAATCTGAGTGCCTCGAGAAGCGCCTTTTGCCGTTCTTGCAGCAGCACGACGAAGCTCCGCTATTTTGGCCAGATTTGGCATCATGCCACTATTCTAAAAGTATCCTGGAGTGGTATGAGGCCAATTCTGTCCATTTTGTTCCAAAGGACATGAACCCGCAAAACTGTCCGGAGCCGAGCCCGGTGGAGCAGTACTGGGCAATAATGAAGCGGGAACATCGGAAGAGCAAGAAGACAGTCAAAGACGAGAAGGACATGTTAAGAAAATGAAAAAAAATCCGAGTAACTGGTACTGGATGACACTGTAAAGACTTTGATGGAGGGCATCAAGCCAAAATGCGTTCAATTTTACACTCAAGGCTCCATCGATTAACTATTCTTTTGATTTTTGAAGTAAATATATGTATAAAACTACCCTAAAATTTTGGTTTGATTCTGAACATTATAAGAAAATTGGCATGACATTTTCGGTGTCGCAATAATTTCGTGTTCGCCCTTTATAGTTAAATTTCACTATAATATTTGGGCAGCATATTTAGTCTACGCTGGTTTGACGAAATAAATAAATAAATAAAAATTTGTTGATTTTTTTTTTTATCCCATTTATTTATATATTAGGCTCATTAGCATTTAGCTGTAACAGAGCCGGGTTTATTCGTGTACATGTACATATGTTTATGTTTCCATAAATTGTGAATTACACAGTAGTTAGTAGTAGCCATTTAGGCGTTAAGTTTTCTGTTCCATTACATTATGGTAAATTACACAGTAGTAGCCATTTCGGCGTAAGGGTATTCTTTCTGTTCTTCCATTGTTCAGCAGACCGGACAGCGGAGACAGTTGATATTGATCATTGTTGGGTTATTTATAGAACAGCAGCCCGATGTTTCTTGCAGAGCAGAGCATTTTGTATGTATGAATCGTTCTAATTTCGACCGTGGATCGATCTCCATCGCTGATGATGTTTGCGTGGACGTAGTTATTCTATAACAACACAAAGATGGTCAATTGAGGGCCCTGAGTTTGAACTCACGATCGATCGCTTGGTAAGCGAACGCGTAACCAAGTGGCTACGAAGACCCCCCCCAGATTTGTTGATTATGTAACTTGTGAAAATCGTCTTTTGAATTAAACGGATAAATTATCCAGCCAACTCTTTTTAGATTTTTTTTAGTTTTAAGTAGTATTAAGAATGTATTGGTCTACAATTATGATTGACGACAATAAAAAAAAATTCTCTACAATAAAACCATTGTACTATATTCTATCAGTCAAATGATTTCATTTGATACCGATATAGAGTGGATTGCAGAAAATACATAGTGTGTTCTCCAAGTCAAGTTCGTTCGTACACATATATCAATCAACCTTTTTTTTGCGATGATATGGAATCAGCTATTTTGTAGCGGCGACCAGATTGGATTTTTCAGGATAAGCAGTTTTAAAATGACTGCAGAAATAAAGGTGCTTTATAAATTCGGCCAGTTCCTATTGGTCAAATTTCTATTAATGTGGGACAACCCTATAGACATACAAATATACATACAAACAGTTCAAGCTAAATAAAACCGTTTATTAAAGTAATTTGCTATTTTGTGATTGCGGCCATTTTGGATTTGGATTTTTCATGATCTACTGTGATCTGCTTTTCAAGCCCTTTCATTTGATACCCATATTAATCGGGTTGTGAGAAAATATGTAGCCCGCCATTTGGTAGTGGCAGCCATCTTGGATTTGAATTTTTCATAAATAACTGTGTTCTACTAGTCAAGCCCTTTCATTTGATACCCATAACAATAGAATTTTGAGAAAATATGTAGTCCGCCAGTTTGTAGTGGAAGCCATCTTGGATTTGCATTTTTCATAAATTACTGTGTTCTACTAGTCAAGTCCTTTCATTTGATACTCATAATAATAAGGTTTTGAGAAAATATGCAGTCCGCCATCTTGGATTTGCGTTTTTCATAAACAACTGTATTCTACTAGTCAAGCCCTTTCATTTGATATCCATATTGATGGGGTTTTGTAAAAACACATATTGATGAGGTTTCGATGAAATATGTGTTCCACCATTTTGTAACGGTCGCCATCTTGAATTTTCAAGATCATGAAATACGCAGTTTATAGTGACTGCAGAGATGAAGGTGTGTTCCTAATTTCAGATCAATCGGTCAACAGGATGGGGGTCAAATTCATATTAATGTTGGACAGCGCTACAAACATGTTACAAACTTACAAACATACAAACATTACAAGCTAAATAAAACCGTTTAAAAAAAACTTCAAGTGTAATTTTTTTCATCTTTTCTGATATTTTAATGAAAATTTCAACAGTTTTCTATATTTACTTTTTCGACTTTTCGATTTTATATGTCTTTATTTTTTTCCTAAAAGTTTAAGAAATAAACTATTTAAAAAATAGTCTCATTTCTTTATGGAAATTTCAAATTTCAAACAGCATTCCACTGCAATCTGAAATGGTGCTACCAATGGCCAGTCGAGTTGGTATGAAATTCTACTATAGACCAATTCTCTGCCAAACGAGTAAACGATTCAAATCGATTCAGGTTCCACACTAAACACAATACTTGTTTTGACGTAGGACTTCGGGTGCCAAATCAGAAAACAGATCACGTTTTGATGGAATAATGTTAACGTTAATAACTGTTCCTGCTGCCAATGGATGTTGATGATTTGCATACCAATCAAATCGGTAATTCTCTAAGATTTGTTTACATTACAATACGTTACAATCCTGTGGTCTGTAAATGGTTTAAATTGAGGAAAAATAGAAGCATTCTAATTTTTTCATGTATGCTCATTTGTGTGTACCTACCCTTACCTCCAACTGTTTGAATATAACCTTACTTAATTAATATTAATAAGCCATTCGCGATTTTAAGTCACAGTCTCTACCCAGCCAGCGAGTAAACAACAATATTTTCCGACAACATTTTCGCTATCACACACAGATGTTTTGCTCGATCAAAGCATCGCGTCGATTCTCGTGCTATGGAGAGTACTTCTATATTCTTGCATCACACGCATACATTGTTGTTTTCATGCGTTTCCAAAGAAATGTAAGAAGTTACGAATTGTGGATTAATGCTGATGGAACAAATACGTTATTTCCTGAGACCAAGATACTGGTGGTGACGTTATTTTTTTTTTTCAAAATAACGTATTTGTTTTCATACAATAATTTCATGAAAAAAACGATCGACCGAAATGAAAATTGTTCTGCTTTTGCTTAAACCTTATATGTTTATTCCTTTTCGGAAATTTTTAGACACGTCTTTATTTATTGATGTTTTTACAGTCATATACAACCATTGTAGAAAATTCGTTACTTTACAACGGCTGAAACGATATTCGATCTCTTACCAGCAAATGATTGGTTTTATGTGAATTGATGAAAAATATTGGACTGCATCCATAGCATATTTTAAGGCGAGGCTTCCAAAAATTGTAGTTTTTTGTGGCTTACGAGGCGACGAGATCGAAAAGACTCTAGGTGTTTATATCATTTTTCTGAAACTGACAATCTTTAATGATCAATTTACATGGAGTAACAAAGAATGTATTAAATTCTGGTAAAACTAGCCTGTTCGGATTCGTTTAGGAAATACAATCAGTTGGTTATTCACACTGATTTGACTCTGAATATTTTTGACTTTTTTTGTAATTTGTTTATTTTTTGTGAAAGATGGATAATGCGAAAACTCGATATGAAATTCAAAAAATTCAAGAACAAAATTATGGTTGAATTTAACTAAGAAGATTGTGAGACTTGATTAGAGTTTTGGTTTGAATCCGTATGTGGTTTTCATGAACTTCTTTCAATGAAAACCAATTCGAAACATAACTGAAATGTAGTGGAGTTGTTGAATGAACCTCAAAAGAGGAGTGGGTATTGTAGAGGATATAACCGGAAAGGCGTGGGAGTACATCAAGGACTGTCAATAACTTACATGGACATTCAATAGAAAATTTTCAGAATCTCTTAGCAAAATTACCCTCCAATGCTCTCAAAAAAATCATTCTTAAAAAAATTATCCACAAATACAACAACTGCAGCAGCTTTTGCAGAACGATACCCGAAAATCCGAACCGAAACGATTGTGTAGTGGCGGTGGAATAAATTTTTACCTTCAGTTTTCAACCGAAGAACACAGCTCTCACCGATGGAAATTACCTTTTACACATCTGGCTTGAAATGCGCTGCACTTTGATCCCGGAACTCTTTTGAACCCGGAAAAAATGGTTACAATTCGCAAAAAAATAATGACTGATTGGAAACGTAACCAAATAAGCTCGAAAATATTTCAAAATTCGCACAAGCTCTCTCTCTCTCTCTCTCTCTCTCGACGAAAATGATAATAATCAATTAATAGATTGAAAAACACATAACTTTAATACAAACTATTAGCTGAACGCTGTATAGAGTGAAACAAAAAAATTAAGAGAGAGAATGTTAAATTATAGAGATTTTAAATTTTTGCAATTCATTTGTCTCTAGTCTTGGAAAAGGCCAATTTAAAATCTTAGCCTAAACTCTCAGCCTTCGATAACTTCCGAATCGTAATTACTGCTAAAAATTGAAACCATAGACCAAAATGTGCGGAATAGAGTCTCAAATCAGAAGAGAGAAACAGCAATCATATTCCATGGTAGGATTAGGAGACAAACGCATATTTCATCGCACAGAATGCTTCCACTGAGCAGTGTTGATTTGGACATCAGCGTTCGAACTCTCAACTATAGCACATTGTGTTGACTGATCGCTGTCTAGAGTGAAACTAAAAATCGAAACCAGAGCACCGCTTGCTGAATGCAACGCTACATCGAAGAAAAAAACCCATACTATTTAAGCTAACGCTCGAATTGTCTGCAAGAATGATACTGGCTGCATGTGAGCGGCGTGGAAAATCGGAAAAACCCACCTATTATATTCGTTACATTGTTTACATGTTTCACTATTTCTACTATAAAACCCTTAGGGAGGAAAAATGCAGGGGATATTTCCTAATAATTTATGTAATTGACTGAAACATTGAAAGGTTAGACGTATTCCTACTTCTTGTTATATCATAGTCTGACGAAACTTCATTGATTGAAATGTAAACGGCTTTTTAACAATGTCAACTGACAGATTTTTTAGTGATTTGAATGATTTCTTTGCTAAAATAATCACCTGTTCTAACCTTAGCATAAATTGTTTTCATTTATCTGAACTTTGATTATTGTTCTAATTTGCCTGTACTTTTTTATGTTCCAAAAATACATCATTCCAATTTTTCGATAATTGATTAACATTTGCTGAAATTTTTAATGGAATACACTTCAACTTTAGATGAACTTTAACACTGAGAATTAAACGTTAAAAGTGCTAAATGAAAATTTTGCAGAGACATCAGATCTTTGACGAACCTGTGTAGGTAAAAAAAAAGACGAGTTCATTAGCCACAGAACGCATCCCGCACACATAACAGTTCGGCTGAAAAGTTTATAAGGTAACACAGTAAAACTATTTTTTTGCAAAATTTAATTTTATTATTCAACATAATTGCCTTCGAGGGCGATACAGCGAATTTAGCGATCTTGCAACTTTTCGATATCATTTTTATAGTACTCTTTAGGTTATTCCTCAAAGTAGGCCTCATTTTCGGTAATCACTTCATCATCGGTCTCAAATTTCTTGCCAGCGAGCATTCTCTTCAGGTCTGCGAATAGAAAATAGTCACTGGGGGCCAGATCTGAAGAATGCGGTGGATGCGGAAGCAATTCGAAGCCCAATTCCACACGATTTTTTTCGGATTTTTTTCATTTTTTTCACAATAACAAAAGTTTCTTCACTCTCAATCCAGTAACTCACGAACCAATCGACCGATTGATGTCAAATTCTGACAATTGAAAGATGGTGCTTTGTGATAGTCAAGTAGATTTTTGCAAGAGGCGCCACCTAGACGTCAACCTTTCGAACCATTCAGCCGAACTGTAACAACATAAAAACAATTTGTAGGATGTAGGTAATCTTTTATCTTGAATTTCTAATATGATCGATAAAATTCCAAGTTCCATTTCGTTGTCTAATTGTATTTTTTAGTTTCATTTAAATTGAACAAAACACTTACTGTATTCTATTACGCACTGAGATCATCGGACGCACGTAGAATTCGTTCCGATATTTTAGATTCTCAAATATAGCACTCCGCCGAAATCAGTAACGACATTCGCTTCATATATAGCAGGATAATAAAGTCGTACATTGAGCAAGACATTCTCGACGAACATACCAAATATAACAGAGCAATACCGTTTGTACACTGAATGGGTTTGCAAATGATCGCAATAACATTAGGACTTGTTTGTTTCCATTTTTTGAGTGGTGACGTTTCAATGCGATATTTTTTAATTGCAGGTGAATGGGAACAAATTTGGGAGCTGAAACAGATATTGAGGTCGTTTCACTATCGATACTTACAGTGGAACCCTGTATCCTCAGCAACTATTGCAAAGCTACTTTCAAACTTTATCCAGCTTATCTCCCTTCGGTGATTATCGACCTCCGATGAGCCGCTTATGTGTCTATCGCTTTATCAGGAAGCCTAGCGAATAAAATCAGGCCAATTTTTCGCCGAATCCAAAGTGTGTGACACACGCGTAAGCTATTTTCGGATCACCTTCGCATGGCAATTCTATTTATACCCGTTTCTGCCGCATGTGAGAATTTACGTTCCATGCAGTTGTTATACTGTCACGTTATAGGTATTAAAAACATTCGCCGCGAAATTGATACATTTGTTTTTGTTGCAGGTGGAAAGTGAAATGTGCATCCACTCGATCATTCGAGGATTATAATTCCACTCGGGGGTGGCATTCCGAAGATTAGCGAGCTAGCCAACCCATGCGAACCTATTGTGTTACTATGAGTATGCATGGTAAAACAAAAATAATTACCACCAATCAAGGTTCAATAAATCACGGTAGCCCGACACGATAAGAAAATAATCCTTACCCCTTCCAGCGAAAGGTGGCACAGTTGGTCTCCTCAGGTTTGCGATAAAAAAATGTAATTCGTCGTGTGTGTGTGCAACTCACTTACCGATGACTTCTTTCGTCTGTTTGTTTGTTTGGTGCAGATTCTCAACTTCTTAGTTAATCGATAAATGTCCATCGGTCAACAACTCTTAGAGTCAAGTTTTGCTTGTTGACAGTTTTGATAATTTGAATAATAATTAAGTGGATTATTTGTGGGCTGTGCAATCGAGCTGACAGAATAATTGTTGTAAACATTGAGCAATCGAGTGATTATAGTTGAACATTAAGTTTTCCATGTTAGAGACTTCGATGGATGTCGGTTTATATAGTCGGACAGGTGTACACAATTTAAATAATTCCGAGGAGATGGACATGAAAAGGTAACGAGTAGTTTTTTGTTAGTGTAAGTGGAAATAAAGTTGGCTTAAAAATGGGGCAAGAATCATGAAAAAGGCACTTTTTTGAAGAGCCGTCTAAGTCTATTCTAACACAACTTCATCTTAATGTGGGTCCGTTTGAGTATATATCTCGGTGTTCCCATTTGCTTGGATAACGAGGTGTTCACCGGAGTTGATTTTATCTGCTGCTTGTTGGCGTAAACTGAAGCACTTATCCTGAGTGTCCCTTTTTCTCCATTCGTAAATGTAATCCACAGACCAGGCACTTTTGCAACAAATTTACTGGCCCAAGTTTGAGGAACATTGCATGGCATGACATTTTGTTTAACTTTTCGAACCCCATTGATTTGTTCACTTATTATTTTCACATACTTTGTGCTCCAAGCAAGCATGAAATTCCTTGTATGCCATTTCAAGAAGTAAAAAACACCCTTTTTATAGTGATGTTTACCATGTTGTGCTTCTTGCAAGAAAAGAATGTTTACGGAGACTTTTATCGCATTCTTTATTCCGAAAAACACACACGCTAAAGCACTCAGAACTCTTGTTTGGATTAACGGAAACGTGTTTCGTAGGGAATAGCAGAACACCCGGTTCTGCAGTTCGGATTTGAAATTAATCATTTTTAGGATCGTCTTTTTGAATCCGTTTTTCAAACGCGGAATTATTAGTTATTGTTAGAAAAATTGAACTATCTATGCTGGAAATGGGACTACACCTTCCAGCAAGATAAGAACCCGAAGCATACTGCGAAGAAAACAGGTGTATTCTTCCGATCCGCTCGGACCAAACCGATGATGTGACCACCCCAAAGCCCCGACTTCAATCCGGTTGAGAATTTATAGGCGATTTTGGACAACAAGGTGGATAAAACTGACGTTACAAACAAACGAAACTATTTTGCTGCGATGAAGAAGGCTTGGGACGAAGTGCACCCTCAACACCTCCAGAAACTCGTGAAGTGTATGTCAAAGCGTTGCTAGTTGGTTATCGAAGCGAAAGGGGGTCATATTGGTCATTAATTGTTAGTTTTTATTTGTTGTTATAATTTCTTAACATAAAACAATTCGATTTTTTTTATATCACACCCCAAAAGTACCCATTTAGAAACAAGTAATTTTTTGTTTTTCTAAAAAAATAAATCAGCCATACTGAACTGACAAAACGAATTATCTACTTTTATGTAGTGTGTATTTGGTGTATTAGGTGTATTAGGGCCCCTTTTATTTATTATGTATATCAATGACATGTGAAGAGTTTTACGATTTTGTGATATCAATCTTTTTGCAGATGATACTGTGTTATTCATTGCAGCTAATGATTTAGATCAGGTCGTTTTACATTTGAATGGAAATTTACATTCTTTAAGTAGATAGTTGAAGTATAAGCAATTGAAATTGGACATAAGTAAAACTAAATATATGGCAATCTCGCGAAATCGTTTAAATGAAAACGTCTCCATCGTTATTGATAATGAGACTGTTGATCGAGTTCGGGACATTAAATATATTGGCGTGATTATTGATGACAAACTCAAGTTCAACACTCACGTTGACAATGCCATCAAGAAAATTGCCAAAAAGTATGGAATCTTATGTCGATTGTAAAACGATTTAACTATTTGCAGCAAAATACAGCTATACAAATCAATCATCTCTCCTCATTTAGACTTTTGCTCTTCCATTTTATTTTTAGCCAATGACACACAAATATCGAGATTACAGCGCTTGCAAAACAAAATAATGCGGTTGATACTAAAATGTAACAGATTCACTTCCTCATCTTTAATGTCGGACGCTCTGCAATGGTTATCCGTGAAGCAAATAATTGTTTATTTAACTGTGGTGTTCATTTTTAAAGTAATTTATGGTTTGCTGCCTCGATATTTGTGTGATAAGGAAGAGGAAGTGACTTTCATAGTTATAACACTAGAAACGCGAATGAATTGATTGAACACCTAATTTCTTGTCATGTGCTTCACAAAATTCGTTGTACTTCAAAGGAATAAATGTGTTCTACTCGATGCCAAGACATATTAAATGCGCAACAACACTTACAGAATTTAAGAGGCACTGTATTTCACATGTAAAAGCTGTGTTTTATTAACAGTCGAACGAGTTTTTGCTTATTTTTATGACGAAGATCTGGGGGGTCTCCGTAGCCACATTGGTTGCGCGTTCGCTTAGTAAGCGATCCATCGTGAGTTCAAAACTCAGGACCCTCATTGACCATCTTTGTGTTGTTACAGAATAGCTATGTCCACGCAACAATCATCAGCGATGGAGATCGATCCACGGTCGAAATAAGATCGATTCATCCATACAACTGCTCTGCTCTGCAAGACACATCGGGCTGCTGTTCTATATATAACTCAACAATGATCATTCAACTGTCTCCGCTGTCCGGTGGTCCAACTGGATAATGGAAGAACAGAAAGAATACTCTTACGCCTAAATGGCTACTGTGTGAATGTACCATATGTAATGGTATAGAAGGAATACTGGCGAATGCCGGTCTAGAAATTTTTCGTAAAGGAAATTTTCTCGATTTCTCTGAATGAGGGTATTCATAGTCAATCCAAAACAAGGCTGGCGGTTGGACTTGTGCTTTGGTGGACCACTTGGCTGCAAGGGCCTCGTCGGGACCGTATCGGTCCTGTGGCGGACATGACTGAATATTGGCTTATCTTTTGACATTGCAATTTTTTGAACTTATATCTGTAAATAAAATCAGTTCGTTTTTTATGTTTGCTAAACTGATTTCAATGTTGAGAAAAAATGAATAAATTATCTTTTAGATAACTCGTCTTGCTCAAACCTCTGTAGGGGAAGGAGGCGGGACCATCATCATCATCATATCATCATGTAGTATTGACTAAAACACCGAAAAGTTTTAAAAAACTATTAATATTGGAACACGTTACATATGGGGATGTGTTTTCTGCGTCCATCAGTGTATGTCGCAACTAGTTTCCCTATGTCAATGCACGCGTTGCATTGAGTATTCATCGCGGAAGCTATTGCGGCACTAGGACCGACTGTTGTATGCCCGCTAGCAGCAGCGAAACTGTACATTTGAGATCACGAATGTGTTGTTCACATTCGATAAGTTCAAAACGGGCAATATTTCCACTCTACCCAGTTTTTGTTCACATGTTGCAGTGCTAATTCACGGCATTTGCATTGCGAGTGATCGCAGGATAATATTGTACCTCGCTAATACATTAGTTGCTCGTTATTGACGACACGGATAGGTAAGCATTTATGTTCCTGCCTCCGATTTTCGTTAATTTCAATCATATACTGATTAAGGAATCGTTATGTATAGCATGCGAAGAAATATTAGAGAATAAATCATATGAGGGCAGTCCGATAAGTAGTTAGCCCACAAAAAAAAAAATTTTGGAAAAGTGGCGATTCATTTCTCAACATAGTCTCCTTTTAATAACTCGATACACTGGTCCCAGAGATGCTCCAACTTCTTTAATCTGTCTGAAAAAAAAAATTCTCGAGATCTGTAAAGTACGCGTCCGTGACGGCGATGACCTCCTGATTCGACTCAAATTTCTGCCCGGCGAGTGACTTTTTCTAGTTTGGAAACAAAAAAAAATGCAAGGGGCCAAATCTGGAGAACACGGTGGATGGGGCAGCAGTTCGTAGTGCAATTCGAACAATTTGGTCGTGGCGACGGTGGAATTGCCATTTTTCCATTTTTCCATTTCCGCGGACACGCCCGCTTCCACACACGGTCAAAATAAAAGTACGAGCTCGATTCTGCTGAAATTTTGACAGTAGCCGTTTACGAGAATGTACTACACGATAAGTAATCTCTCTTACGATACTGACACCATCGGGCGATGAGGCTAAGTACTTATCGGACCGCCCTGAATATGAATAATATGTCTTGGTTGATGGTCCTCGTGTTGATGGCCGGTCAAACCAAGTAATTTTGGATAACTTGGATAGTTTCATGATGTTGAAGATGTCTGCCATCTTTGTCTCCTTCCCGTCGACGTGAAAAACTCCTGTCACGGAGTTCGTTCCATCGTCCATAACGTCGTTAAAACGAAATTCGTAAGCAGTTCCGTATATAGCTTGCGGTATCTGTACCATCGTGTTCGTTCTGCCTACCGTCGCATTTCGGAGCGACAGCCCGGCGTGTTTCGGTGCAAGGTTGTGATTGTAACTTCTAACTTTTACCAAACGCCTCAGATTAAGAGGCTGGAGTTCCACTCACGTACGAGAAGCTAGAATTTTGGTGTCGCGCGAGCGAAATTCCCAACTATTCCTCTTGTTTGAACGCCATTTTGAAAAATGAAGAGTTCTTAATTTTACTAAAGGCACGTTCAAAAGAAATACATAAACTTTAAATTGACTAAATTTTGTTCGTTTCATCCTCTATTCGAATGATTTTATTTCATATTTATTGATTGCTAATGTTGTGCTCCCTTGTTATATAGTGCTACATCAAACGTTTTTGGGAAATCTACATAAATTAAATAAACCTAATTCTTACCGTCAACTTCCCCGAGAGCACTCTTGTTTAGCACATCGGGTGGCTGATCTATGCTGGACGAACCCATGTTGAGCATCACAGATAAACGACTGGACGGATCTTGTGAATGAATTTTGCGAACCTCAGCGGTTTAGTAATGAAGGATGCAATCTGTCAACTTTTTTTTTATAGTTTACATGGTTTCAGGGCCAAGGGCGCCATATTTTGTTATATTTTTTCAGAAAGCTGAGGTATTTTCACATAATATATCTGAATATCAAAGAGGTGTCGTTTTTCGTTTATGAGTTATGATTTTTCAAAGTGAACATGCTTTCAGTCTTCGTTCAATATTCCTATGCGACTAGATTACAGCTATGCGAATGGAATCCATTTTTTATACAAGTGTGATATTTCCAACTAATTGGCTTCAAATTGATATATCGATCATCTGAATCGGCTCAGTACTTCAAAAGTTATGATTTTTTGAAAAAAGTCATTTTTGGAAAAAATGGGAAAAAATATTTTTTAAACCATCGGGAAATTTTGAAAAATCATAACTCAAGAACAAAAAATAACACTCCTCTGAGTTTTGGATATGTTATTTAACCTCAGCTTTCAAGAAAAAGTAAAAAAAACAGGAAGTGGGTTATATCTATGGTATAACCGCAAGGGTGACGTAGGACTATCGTTGATTTAGAGATCATTTGTATGAAGTTGAATCTGAATTCATTCTGAATGAATGAATATTTGGAGAACTTCGAAAACGAGAGCGTTACGTTGGAGGCACAAGGTTTTATGCATCCAATATTGGATACGGAAATATCCTACTGATGGGGAAGAATAATCTTCAGAAGCTATCCTGTTGATTGCGATTGATTGAAAAACCACAAAACCAAATGTATTTGGTCACAGTGTTACATGGATAGAAAACATTCAATTAAACTCTTTCACATGAATATATTTTGAAAATTCCCAAAGGAACTGGCAGATTATTTTCAGTAACGATTAGATATTTCCACATTTTCCTCGATACTTGGAATGCCAACTCGATAACCACCTGTTAATAGCATTTGATTGAAACATATTTGGTCACAGTGTTACATGGATAGAAAACATTCAATTAAATTCTTTCACATGAATATATTTTGAAAATTCCCAAAGGAACTGGCAGATTATTTTCAGTAACGATTAGATATTTCCACATTTTCCTCGATACTGGAAGCCCACCAGTGGTTAATGCCTACTCGATAACCACCTGTTAATAGCACTTGATTGACACATATTTGGTCACAGTGTTACATGGATAGAAAACATTCAATTAAACTCTTTCATATGAATATATTTTGAAAATTCCCAGAGGAACTGGCAGATTATTTTCAGTAACGATTAGTTATTTCCACATTTTCCTCGATACTGGAAGCCCACCAGTGGTTAATACCAACTCGATAACCACTTGTTAATAGCACTTGATTGAAACATATTTGGTCACAGTATTACATGGATAGAAAACATTCAATTAAACTCTTTCACATGAATATATTTTGAAAATTCCCAAAGGAACTGGCAGATTATTTTCCAGCAATGATTAGATCTTTCCGGAACTTTCTCGATGCTGAATGGCATCCTAACGGAAAGAGTTCTGCGCGTGTATGTGTCGATCCTTCGCCAGCATGTTAGGCAACGATATTGTCTTGTCGATGTCCTCACGAATAATGAATGTGTCTCACCACCAGAATATCGCTTAAGTATGCTTTTTGTGTGTGATTGAATCGAGAGAAGGTGTGGTTTACAATGGCAATTTGGAAGGCAAACTAGAGGGGAATGAACTATCTGAGCTCGGAACTTTCGGCGACTGAGCAATAATCGATTGCGGGCGCATACAATATTGGATACGGAAATATCCTACTGATGGGGAAGAATAATCTTCTGAAGCTATCCTGTTAATTGCGATTGATTGAAAAACCACAAAACCAAATGTATTTGGTCACAGTGTTACATGGATAGAAAACATTCAATTAAACTCTTTCACATGAATATATTTTGAAAATTCCCAAAGGAACTGGCAGATTATTTTCAGTAACGATTAGATATTTCCACATTTTCCTCGATACTGGAAGCCCACCAGTGGTTAATGCCAACTCGATAACCACCTGTTAATAGCACTTGATTGAAACATATTTGGTCACAGTGTTACATGGATAGAAAACATTCAATTAAACTCTTTCACATGAATATATTTTGAAAATTCCCAAAGGAACTGGCAGATTATTTTCCAGCAATGATTAGATCTTTCCGGAACTTTCTCGATGCTGAATGGCATCCTAACGGAAAGAGTTCTGCGCGTGTATGTGTCGATCCCTCGCCGTCCAGCTCGTCCAGCAACGATGTTGTCCAGTCGGTGTCCACACAAAGAATGATCGTTACTGCAGCGGAGCGGGGATTTTTAAGCTGACTGGCTGGCTCGAGAATTACGCATGTGTGATACTGCGACTAATGTTTCGTTCATTTTTTTTTTCTTTTTCCTTTCCAATCGTGCTTCATTCTATTTCGCTGCTGCTCTGGTTGCCCGTTTTGGTCGGTACGATTTGAGGAGCACAAAATGGACCAATCAAAAATGGGCACATAGGGCATTTGGACAATGCTTGATATTTAACAATTATTCAATTATTTATCTCAAGAAAAATGAAATGTTATTCGTTATGATAGATGCGTAGATATATTTCCTATCGATTGATGCAAAAACCTTCGCGATCTATTGAGAAATGCTCGAGTTATAAGCGTTCCAAATCTTGCATTTTTTCCTACTTGTTCAGTGCCTAGATTTCCATTTCACCCCCTATATCTTCCGGTTAGACGTAGTCCTACGTCAAAAATATAGCGCCCTTGGTCCGAGACCATGGAAACTATGAAAAACAAATACAATCAATAATTACGAAAACAAAATCCAATTTTTTCGACAGTATAATACTTTTTTCAAAAAAGTCGAGCTAATTGGCTTCAATCTGATGTGTTGATCATCGGAATAGGTTCAATAGTTTAAAAGCTATGAATTTAAAAAAAAACATTTTTAGAAAAAAGTGGAAAAAGTGGGAAAGTTTCGCGCCACTCTAAAATGGATATAAAACCCTAATGAAAAAATAAAAAATACGGGTCTAATGTTTTGCAATGAAAAAATAAAAAAATCTGAGAACAACTATATCGATTTGGCATGGAATGGCTAAAAATTACATTTCAAACGTGTCAAAAACCGCTCAGAACAGCAACAAAAAATCTGAACCGAATCGGATGTGTAGTGGTGGCGTCGACAGCAAACACTGCTGAACAAATTTTCATCTTCAATTTTCAGCCGAAGAACGCAGCTCTCATCGCTGAAAAATATTTACGTCCAGCTTGTAATACGCTGCCCTTTTAACACCACGTTAACTCGGAAACAATGCTCGAATTCATGAAAGTAAATTGATCGATCGAAAAAAGTCACCAATAAGAATCATAATCATATTCCCGATTTATCAATCTATCCAACGGCAGTAAGCTTTCTGGATAGCCTTTCTCAAGGCCAAGTTTTTAGTTTAGTTTTTCAAATTGGCCCTTTTTTTATAGCTAGAGACAAATAAACAAAGAAAGTCTGGGAGTTTGAGAAATTCTATAATTCTTCTACAAATGGAAATATCATCGTTATAATACCAATAAATCCGAACACGCTCCTAAATTCACAAAGCTCTTTTCCAGCAAACAATTATAAAAATGAATTCGCTGTTGATTACTTCTTATATTATTTCTGAATGTTTTGTTTGAAAGTTCTGGCAGCCCCGAAAAGGACGCGTTTGCGTGGTTTTGTAGTAGCAGATGAAGATAGGTGATTCATGATTGTTCCTTGTTCTCGCTAAAACAATACACGAGATTTGTGTCCTTATTATCAATCCACATAGCGCACTCAGTATGCATAGTGAAAATTCTTTTCATAATGCGGCCCAAGGCTTTTACATATTCGTTCTCCCACCACCGTCATCTTTTGAATAACACATAAAATGTGTAAGTAAGTGTGATTCAATCATACACAACCCATCTCCACATAATGGTATGAAAACCGACGCCGTAGGTAATATTTCTCTTTTGTTTTGCTTCTGCCCGTCAGTGCAAGCTCTGCACCATGCTTGACTCTTGAATGGCGTTCACGTCTCCTGTGGAACTTTCGCCGTCTCAACGTATACATTAACTAGCGTCACTAATCAATACTTAGTTGAGATTTCTCAAGCCAAATAACACGTCTTGAATGTATTCCGAAGGGCAAGCTCTAGAATACGCGTGACCACAGTGCAAGTCGAAGGAAATTTCTTTGACGAAAAATCCCCCGGGCAGAACGGGAATCGAACCCGAACACCCGGCAAGATAATGTGAGACGCTTATCGGCCACGGCTGCACTTTGCTCACTTCGCGCTATAATATATGTATTTGGCTAGGGCGAGTACAATATTGATAGTGCTTTCATGATCATCCGTCGACCAATGTGGATTTTGACGGACTTTCAAGCATATTTCAATAGTTTGCTTTCAATGCAGTTTACTATGATAATTTTTTTTGGGTCAATAAGTAACAGACATCACTCATGCACCTTTTATCTTTATTTGTCGAGATTTTTTTTCGAAATTATACCCTCACACCCCAGTTCAGATACAGAAATGATGTGGTGCAAAAATACAGAAACACTCACACCCAGGAAATCGGCGCGCTGCATCCACCGAACAAAATTGCATAACTGTGTGCGATATCTATCTTGAATAATGATGATCATGGTCATGGTTGGAATTATAAAGGCTTTTAATCTCACGCCTCTGTTTTCAGATTTGGCACCATTACTAAAAGACGTAGTTCTATATATTTCGAACGTGTTTACGAAAACTGGATTAAACAATCTTTCTTCTGTATTTGAAGAACTTTTAACACTTATATCAAACCGTTGGTGAGCATTCTGTACGCGTAAATTCCGACTCAGTAGATGCGTTCATTGCCAAATTTCCATTCAAATCGTTAACAATCTGCCACTTGAAGGATGCATCAGATTCTAGTGACCAAACACAAGAGCAACATCTGTATCCCGTTCAAGATAACATGAATTGCCGTTGTATAAAGACGTGCAGATCATTAATATAGTTCGAACTTAGGTATATGAACAGGTAGACAGTTTAATCCAAACAGTCATTTACTCTACATGATCATAATGCGTCAACACATGAGAGGTTGGATTTTACTGCGACTAGACTCCACTCCGTTTCTCAGGAGCTGGCTGGATTCACAGACGCATCTGATGAAGATGTGGTCGAATGGAAGTTATGAGTTGACGACCTGCCTACATCGTGGTCTCATTCGGATAGCGCTATTCGAAAATCGTTTATTCCAATTCATAGGCCTCTCACAGCGAATGGTTGGATCCGTAATTTATTTTATTTATTTATTTTTATTTCTAATTAGTAACATGAGATTTCAGTTTCTTGTTTGTTTGTTTCTTTGTTTTTAAGAGGCTTTAAACTTTGCAGTTCATTCGCCTCCAACGTTTTCAGTTTCTTTTAAATGTTACATTATGTAAATACATAAGAAGGTGCGCCGAGGTTTCTAAACTGTTCGTGAATACAAACATTTAATTGACTCATTAATTCATTACTTCTTCTAAAGGAAACGATAACTTCAACTATGAAGGTGCTCCTTTGCATCCTCTCTTAAAAGCTGATGTGGAATTTACTAAGGTTAACTCATTTGGTAGAGAATTCCAATAGGAAATGCCTCTGACGAAAAACGAACTGCCGTATGAGGATGTATTGTGACGAGGAATAGAATACTTTTTCGCACGTGAACTTCTCAATGGCTTTAGATTAGTGTGTAGATATCCGGGAGCTTTTGACTTCGCAAGTTTGAACAAAAAGAGGCAACATCTGAACTGAGAAAACTTGTTGAACGGACACCCGATTAAGCGATGTTTAAGGTGGGTAACTCTATCGTATCTACTCAAGTTAAATACGAATCGAACACAAGCATTCAATGCTATTCGCAGTCTTGATTCTGCATATACTGTCGTTCCTGACAGAATAAAATCACAAGCTATGAAATGCGGTAGTATTAAACTTTTAAAAAGTTTAAGCTTTATACGAGGGTCACTATTTATATTTCGGGAATAGGAACAAAAACAAATAGTTAAGCTGCGAATATATTTTTATTGTTTTTCAAAGTACTCGCCACGATGATCGATACACTTAAAATGCGCTTAAACCAATTTTCAAAGCATTTATTCCAATCGACACGAGCCTTTTTTTGAGCGATTGTCAAATTATGTGGGATCCAACGTGAACATAATTTTCGCACAACTAAGTGTTCATGTAAAATCGCATATATGCTGGTGGAACTAATGCTTAGGGATGCCGCAATCTCACAATAGGTTACATGACGATCTTGCTTAATCATTTCGTGCACAGCATCAATGTTTTCTGGCACTACAGTCGATTTTGGACGACCTTCACGAAACTCGTCGGACAGCGAACTAAAGGGTGTGTCACATCAAATTGCATCACGGAAAAAACGCTGTAGAAATTCGCCCAGTAGACCGATCCTTTTGAAAATTTTAGACAGTGAAATAAAAACTATTAAACAACTTTTGGCATTTTCTTTTTATTCATACTTCGAGCCCAAGCCCGTATGCTCGCACCTTCCTCTTTACCCCGTCCATAAGGTTCTGTACAACGTCAGGTTTTTTTTTAACAGAAATCCATTTTCTCTTGAAGTCCGCCTCCGATTTGACAACTTTTGGGTTCTTCCGGAGGGCCTGCTTCATAATCGCCCAATATTTCTCTATTGGGCGAAGCTCCGGCGCGTTGGGTGGGTTCATTTCCTTTGGCACGAAGGTGACCCCGTTGGCTTCGTACCACTCCAACGCGTCCTTTGAATAGTGGCACGAAGCGAGATCCGGCCAGAAGATGGTCGGGCCCTCGTGCTGCTTCAATAGTGGTAGTAAGCGCTTCTGTAGGCACTTCTTAAGGTAAACCTGCCCGTTTACCATGCCGGTCATCACGAAGGGGGCGCTCCGCTTTCCGCAAGAGCAGATCGCTTGCCACACCATGTACTTTTTGGCAAACTTGGATAGTTTCTGCTTGCGAATCACCTCCGGAACGCTGAATTTGTCCTCTGCGGAGAAGAACAACAGGCCCGGCAGCTGACGAAAGTCCGCTTTGACGTAGGTTTCGTCGTCCATTACCAGGCAATGCGGCTTCGTCAGCATTTCGGTGTACAGCTTTCGGGCTCGCGTCTTCCCCACCATGTTTTGCCTTTCGTCGCGGTTAGGAGCCTTCTGAACCTTGTATGTACGCAGGCCCTCCCGCTGCTTGGTTTCAAATTCAATTCAAATTCAAATTCAGCTTATTGGCGACATCCCGGACCGAACTTCTCGGATCACGTCTAAACTGCTTAACTACGTGCTTGTCATCTTTTTCACTGACGGAGCATCCATTTTTGCCGTTCTTCACCTTCCGGTCGATGGTTAGGTTTTCGAAGTATCGTTTTAGTACTCTGCTGACCGTGGATTGGACGATTCCCAGCATCTTACCGATGTCCCGATGTGATAACACCGGATTCTCGAAATGAGTGCACAGGATTAATTCACGACGCTCTTTTTCGTTCGACGACATTTTTCCAAATTTACGAAAAATTGACAGTGAAGCATGGCCAACGTGATCAATACACTCTTATCTGATTATAAGCGAAAGCTGAAGATATAATTCCTAAAAATTTAATTTCTACAGCGTTTTTTCCATGTTGCAATTTGATGTGACACACCCTTTACGACCACGATTGAATTCACTATACCAGCGATACACAGTGGTTTTTGATGGAGCTTCATAGCCAAAAGTCAAATTAAGTTGATTGACGCACTCTTGTTGTCATAATCCACGTCGAAAGTCGTAAAAAATCATCGCACGAAAATGTTCACGATTCAGTTTCATTTTTTTTGCCGAGACCAAACTTTCAACTAAATATAAAATAAACAAATAGCGTCCGTATGACAAAATGTTCTGAGTACGTATAACGTCAAAAATGTCAAACTTTACGATGGAACCGTCGGATGTACTCACATGACATCAGTGTTGCCAATTCCCGAAATATAAATAGTGACCCTCGTATCACTACTTAGAAATGATGATACCGCGTAGAGGGTCCGCAAAGTTGAAAAAACTTTGCCACACTGTTTGAAAATAAATTTTTCAAATTTAAAGCTCATTCCTTCCTCCGCAAAAGCAATGTTAGCATTGTTCAACTTTAAGAAGGGTTTCAGGACATTGTTGACGTGGGAAAGGCCCAAAAATAGAGCACTCGTTTATTAGCATTTAGTTTGAGTCCATTTCTGACGGACCTCTCATGAATATTGGCTAGGTCTTCGTTAACTTTCCTCGAAACAATTGTGGAAGTATCATCCAAACAACCGTAGTACAATTGCACGTCGTCCTAAAATATTTCAAAACATCTGGAAGATCATTTATAAATATTGAAAAAAGTATTGGTCCTACGATTGATCCTTGAGTCACACCTGAGGATATTAGGAGGTAAGTAGAGTAAATTCCTTTATTGAAAACTGTCTGTGTTCGTCCAGTGAGGTATGATTTAATTAGATCTGTTGCATTATTGGAGAACCCAAATCTTACGCTGAGTTTTTGACAGAGTATGTTATGGGGAATTGTATCAAATGCCTTTGAGAAGTCTAGGAGCAGTAAAACAACTGGCCTTCTTTTATCTAGGATTAACCCTATGTCATCAAAGATTTCCAGCATTGCAGTTTTTGTGCTTTGATTCGCACGATATCCAGATTGCTGACTTATTAATAAATTTTCGCGGTTAATATACTGACAGATTTGGGTTTTGATTATGCGTTCAAATAACTTTGACAATGCGGGTAATATACTTATTGGACGTAAATTGTGCAGGTTATTCAAATTTGATTTTTTCTTCAATGGCAATATTTTAGATTTCTTCCATTCCTCTGGAAAGATACTTGTAGCAAGTATGCAGTTGAATAAATGTAAGATGAGTTTGATTATAAGTGGATTAATTGATTTTAGAAACTTGATGGGTATTTCATCAAGCCCAATGGCATTAGGTTTCATGCAATATAGTTCATTGATTACTTGCATTTCACCTATTTGATTGAAATAAAATGGATCTACCCTAGCTGGATGGTTGGACACTTCATCAATATTTAAATCACGAATACCCTCCGAAAAATTATTTGCAAAACATTCGTTAATCTCATCAGATTCGAACTCCATTGTTGGCGATTTAGTACTCTAACCAACTCCTATGTTTTTCAATCTTTTCCACAATTCCTTTGGTGGCATATTAGCGTTGAGATTTCTTTCATAATATTCTTTTTTGGTTTGACGAACTCTAAAGGTCACTTGATTACGAAGAGTAAGTGTACATGGATGTGTAAGGAACGGCTCGGAAAACTCCGTTCCTTTTCTGACTGGGATTGGTGTGAAAATAATATTCAACTGTGATTGCGTGATTGAGTCAGAGGTTGAGTGCGTCCCGTTTCCGGTTAAAATTCTTCCACTTGAAATACTGATATTCGTTTGTACTGGCCAATATTTGGCGACAATGCATAGTCTGCCGTAACACTATGTGTTGGTGGATTTCGAGGTCGATTCAGTGTTACAGTGAAGGGTGTGTCACATCAAATTGCATCACGGAAAAAAAACGCTGTAGAAATTCGCCCAGTAGACCGATCCTTTTGAAAATTTCAGACAGTAAAATAAAAACTATAAAACAACTTTTGGCATTTTTTTTTTATTCATACTTCGAGCCCAAGCCCGTATGCTCGCACCTTCCTCTTTACCCCGTCCATAAGGTTCTGTACAACGTCAGGTTGTAGTTTTTTTTGAACAGAAATCCATTTTCTCTTGAAGTCCGCCTCCGATTTGACAACTTTTGGGTTCTTCCGGAGGGCCTGCTTCATAATCGCCCAATATTTCTCTATTGGGCGGGTTCATTTCCTTTGGCACGAAGGTGACCCTGTTGGCTTCGTACCACTCCAACACGTCCTTTGGATAGTGGCACGAAGCGAGATCCGGCCAGAAGATGGTCGGGCCCTCGTGCTGCTTCAATAGTGGTAGTAAGCGCTTCTGTAGGCACTCCTTAAGGTAAACCTGCCCGTTTACCGTGCCGGTCATCACGAAGGGGGCGCTCCGCTTTCCGCAAGAGCAGATCGCTTGCCACACCATGTACTTTTTGGCAAACTTGGATAGTTTCTGCTTGCGAATCTCCTCCGGAACGCTGAATTTGTCCTCTGCGGAGAAGAACAACAGGCCCGGCAGCTGACGAAAGTCCGCTTTGACGTAGGTTTCGTCGTCCATTACCAGGCAATGCGGCTTCGTCAGCATTTCGGTGTACAGCTTCCGGGCTCGCGTCTTCCCCATCATGTTTTGCCTTTCGTCGCGGTTAGGAGCCTTCTGAACCTTGTATGTACGCAGGTCCTCCCGCTGCTTGGTCCGCTGGACGAATGAACTTGACAAATTCAGCTTATCGGCGACATCCCGGACCGAACTTCTCGGATCACGTCTAAACTGTTTAACTACGCGCTTGTGATCTTTTTCACTGACGGAGCATCCATTTTTGCCGTTCTTCACCTTCCGGTCGATGGTTAGGTTCTCGAAGTATCGTTTTAGTACTCTGCTGACCGTGGATTGGACGATTCCCAGCATCTTACCGATGTCCCGATGTGACAACTCCGGATTCTCGAAATGAGTGCACAGGATTAATTCACGACGCTCTTTTTCGTTCGACGACATTTTTCCAAATTTACGAAAAATTGACAGTGAAGCATGGCCAACGTGATCTATACACTCTTATCTGATTATAAGCGAAAGCTGAAGATATAATTCCTAAAAAGTAAATTTCTACAGCGTTTTTTCCGTGATGCAATTTGATGTGACACACCCTTTAGGTTTAAAAAAAACCCCAGAAATAGATTCTCCTATGGCCAAGTTGATGAGCAGACAGTCTTTGTTTTCAGCTCTGGGGTCCATACTGATTTGAAAGGATTTGAATTATATGGAATTAATGTCATGTCCATTGGGAACAAGCTTTACCATCTCAACGTGGAAAATGAGCATTTTAAAGACTATTCAATCTTACCTTTGTGACTTTTTCCTAATTCAATAGAAATGTATGCAAGGCAAATGAGCCATTAAACCATTATTCAATAAACTTTTCATCGAACGAAGTGTGGAGCATTAATGTTTTGTATACGGAAATCGAAAAACGTTTGGCCGCGCCTCATAGCTAATTTATTATTACAATATTACCGTCGATTTCGAAACATGAAATGTTGAACGAGTTCAAAGGCGGCAACGGAAATAGTAGCAAAAGATTGTTATGAAACAGTTGACGGTAAATGATGATCAATTTATGAAAAAAATGTGTTATACATCACTACAGTGATTGTTTTCGTGGTATTGTGTAATCAGTTTTTGTGGCAATGACAATGGTTCACAACGTTTGATAAGGAATTGTAAACTGACTCACGCAGTTGTCGTTTTGGGTCAAAAAGCTAAATGAAATTCTCGAATGCTACCCTATTTACTGGGAATCGAGGCATAAAAATTGCAACTCATTTTTCTTTTCCGTCCAAACAAAAAAATGCATAATGTCGAGCAAACCCGAAACCCTCCATTGCGATGCTGAACTGTCTTACATTAATTATTCACACCTGCCGGTTGCTGCGAAGTGAAACAGTCTGGCGATTCATTTATGGTATTCGTCACAGCCTAACCGTAATGATAACAACACGTACGATGTGCCTCAGAGGGTCAACAGATGATAGTGATCTGTTACATTAACATTTCTATTTCCCCCCACAATCGGTCACTGCTCCCTTTCGTTGTGGGAGCGAAACAAACAAAAAGAACGTCTTTCTTCGCTTGGGCAGCAGCTGTCCACACGGGGGCGGGTCATTTTGACCGGCTTGGTTCGTGACAGTGTTTGCGCAAGTTTTACCATTTTCCTTTGCCCATATGCGGGTCCGATTCTTCACCTGGACCGATTGAGGAGATTGTCACCGTTGGTGCTCGTTTCCCCGCGTGGAGACCAAGATTCTAGCTTTAACGCAATATGATTACTTGGTAGAACATTTTTTTGTCGTTTCCTTCCCCCCACCGGGATCTTTTCTGATATCGGAAAATCGTAAGTTTAATTAAAATTGGTTTCTATGCTACTCTTCCGCAGCTGAACTTCTTTCGGTTGGACAAGGTAAGCTACTTTGGAAAAGTTTAAATTAGACTGGGTGTAAATTAATGAAATCTTTGTGACCCGGTTCTTCTAATTTGCTTGATTATTGCTTGCAAAATTTGATCTAGCAGCTGCGAATTATTGCCGCTTATAAATGGCGAGTCAGACTGGAATCAGTTTTGAAGTTTCAATCATTGCGATTCCTTCTTCCATCATCAAACATTCGCATTTGTTGTTTTGGAACTATCTTGAATTGGATTCATGATTAAACAGTAATCATTGGGAAGCGTGACAAAATAGCGAATCAGCGTTTCGTTTGATAGCAGCTTAAGAATAATATAGACACGAACATGAAAACGTTAATGAATATTACAAGTTTTCGAATACTTAGCTGCGAATTGCATTGTAATTCGAATCAGATCTGGTCCCTATATACTCCGACACACTTGTTGGGCAATTGTTTATGCCCGGTAACGGCTAATCTGTAGATAATCACTGTAACTATCTGAACTTATCGTATTTTTTCCCCGTTTGTATCTATTTTCAGCCTTTTCGAGAATGAGATCATGAGCTATATTCCGGTGGAAGCTCGCAGCCCGCAAGGTTCACCAAATCTCAACAATTCAAGGGTACCGCAGCGTGCGCCTCCTCCATTCCGCCGGGATTTCGAGGCGAAACTGCGCACATTCTATCGTAAGCTAGAGTCCAAAGGATTCGGCCAGGGGCCGCATAAACTGAAGTAAGTGAAAACATTTGTATGATAAGCTTTATTCATTATGTCAGGTTAGTTTTTTTTTAAATTGAGCAATTCCGAAAATACGAACGATCCTCTGGAATGAACGCTGGCCTTCGAAAATAGTACCGCTGAAGAGGGTCAAAATATTTCATTAAACTGGGCCTTTGTTCCTCCACTATGTTCTGTGATGTGATCCATTGATTCCAAGATAATGAGTATCACCAAATGAAATTGGGTTCAAAATTATTTATCTTCATGATATTCGAAAAGATACTATTAGCGGATTTTAGACGCTGACGTAACGAAAGTCACATAGCAAGGAGCAAGGGAATTGTAGCAAATTATGTATGCTCATTGGAAATATCATTATGTTCATTAAAAAATGTATATATTTTTTTTATTTATATTGAAAACAAAATATCCTAAAAAACGAAATTATTTTCTCTCGAATATGTAAATTCTTACTCATGTCATGTACTTAGATAGAAAAAAGCAAAATCTAAACTGTTACGAGTAAGAAACAAAAGTATTTTTTCAGCGAAAACATGAAAAAGTTGTTGTTAGAATAACTCCTTTCCTATAGAAATACTATTACTCCGATGTATGGACTTGTTGGTTATTGTATGATCTATTCATATGGTTTTTTACTTTGGCCTTTTTCAAAAAGTTGTATTTTTTATTTCAAGTATGCCACCTTGCTTAAATGACCAATGTTCACACCTACAAGGAATCCAGCATGTTAAACGTTCGGTCTAGATCTGAACAAGACCACATTGTCGCCGCGAAAGTTCTTCTTCTTTGTATTATATCCGCCTTGAAAAAATCCAATCAGAAAATCAAAATCAACTTCTTTGCAGATTCAGACTGATGTCACACGCAGTTCTTTATTTTTGTATAATAAATATTACGGCTGTTCTTTTCGCAACTATTTCATCACTACCAATATTCCAAATTTGTAATAAACAAAACAAAATGCTACGATAACCACTTTATTCTTTGGTAACAAATGAAATACACAAATTGAACGTGTGATGCAGTAATACACAACACAATATCGATCCCCTGAAGCGACCGTTGACTGCTCGGTGGCTTCAACGAGACAGTGATTTTTCATCCTAGAAATTTCTTGCGACTTGCACTGGATCACTCGTCTTCTCGAACTTGCCAATCAGAATGCATTCAAGGCGTGTTGTTGACGTAAAACTACACTGTTATTTTTATTAGGCCACTCGTTTATAACTTCGGATATTATATTATAATGCTGCGAAATTTTTGAAATAAACGTTTAGTAGAATGATTTGGTCGCACTGAAATGGCATTCTTTATTATAGAATCAGTTGACAATAATTGATTGATGATTCATGCGCCAAATAACAAAATACTAGCTGATTGTATGCCGCAACTTGTTTCATGCCATGGCATTGAAAATTTACCTATTCCGCTATTCCGGTGGCCTCTTTCGCAATTGACATGCACTCGGCTACAGTCGATTATATACTTGTTGAACCAGCACCATTATTCCACACCTCATCACTACATCAATCTATCTTTGATACCGCATGGAAACAACAACAATGACAGACATCGTTCGTACAACGTAAACCAAGATTTCATCAAAGCAACGAGGAAAGTGTCACCCATACAGTGATCGTTCATTAATTAGGAGGAGGCAGCGATTATCATGCGAAGACTTATTGAGATGGGCATTACATCGCATCACAAAAATGAAACAAAATGAAATATTAATATTCTTCATCACTCATATTCATAATTCTCGATTCTTCAATTCCTTCTATGATAGATTGAGCAGTAGAACCAATACGACTTGATTGTGATAGTCTACAAACGAAAATTATTTCACCTAAAAAGCTACTGCTCCTGATGTCTAATAATAAGAATAAGACAATGGAAAGAAATCACAATACCATAGTTATCCATTATCCAGCAACTTCATGATTTCATGTGTATTTTGCATACCGATTGAAATATACAGTAGAACCTCGATTATCTGCGAAATAGTCTGGCTAGCTCATCGCGGATAACGGAAATCGTGGATAACGCTATAAAGGACTAAAATGAGTTCTAAACATGAAAAAAGGTATTTCAGCATGAAAACTATATTTTATCAATACATAAATCATCGGCCCTTTTCAGGGTTACTATTTAGAGTTTCAAAAAAGTTAAACTAACAGATTTCTGAACAATGAAAAGAATTTCATTTAAAATAACCTAGAACAATCACAGTCCTACGTCAAACTTCCGTTCGTGCCCCTAGGCTCAGACCTTTCTACTTTTTTTTTGTCTTTATTTAACATATTGCGGACCGCTCAAGCGTTTTCTCGTGTTTCGCGTTCCGTCCATTACGGATGGATCACGAAATAATCCGTGTTTTCTACACTCGATGGTTAAATCCTCGGTCTGTCAAGAATCTAACAAAGCCTACCGATGACTCGTTGGCATCAAAAATACTTTCGTTTAGATAACGATAAATCATGAAAACTAAGATTTTATAAATTATGGTAGATACATAAAAATATTTCCTATCAATTGATGCAAACATCTTTCCGATCTATTAAGAAATGTTCGAGTTGTAGGCATTCGAAATCATTCATTTTGACGTAGGTTTACGTCTTTCGGTCTTTGAAAATCGAGAATCGAGTACATCGTGAAAATTGTCCAATTTCAAAAGCTTATTGCTCAGTCATTTCATGATGGATTGATGAGATTTTTACGTCAATCGATTTCGGCACTCCATAACATGTTTTTGTATTGAATAAAATAATATATGTCATAAAACTAACTATCGAACAATTGAATAAACTCAACCCCTATCCTAACGGAAATACCAAATTCTGATTGGTCGAAATTGACGACACATGCGGCAGTTCCCTAACAGAGACATCAAAATCAAGTTGAGTATTTTTATATTGCAAATAAGGTGAGTGATACGATTAATTCTAGCAAATAAAATTAAAATTTGGAACTTTTATTTTGGTTGGTTCGTGAGATTTCATATCAATGACCGATCGTGTATTGTGAAAAATTTAGTACAACTGTAAGTGTAAAATTGTATTTTTTTTTTCCAAAATATATATTTTTATCAAGGCTCATATGGCGTTAGCCTCACGGGGCCGGGAGTCCAATACTTTGACAATTTTTCTTATTATCTATGTTGGTAATATGTAACCGATTACTCACGGTTGGCTCGAGGTTAGTATTACAAGTGTTTTCGTAATTGGGATGTTGCTGTCTCCAATGCTCTGTACGTGTGCCCGACACGGGATACCTCCTATTGGGATGCAGCTGACCATTTGTATATTGTATTTGTAAATTGTATATGGTAGCAGTTGTGCTAACTCTTTTCCGTACAACATCGAGTCTCACTCGTGGCGTACTTGCATAACATAGGGCGCTAGAACACTCAGCAGAGTAGTGAAATCACTTGATGTGTGACGTATTAAATAATACGGGAAGGGATTAAAAATTACTTGATATATGAAACGATTCATTTCAATTTTTGATAAATAAAAACCAAGGTGTGTTCCGCCCGAGAACGGGTCGTACGGTTTAAGCTGTTTTGTTGTGTTAATTTTCAACTAAGGAAAGTTCATACGGCGAGAATGGAAAAGTGAAGAAATATTCGAAAAAGTGATTTCCCATATGCTCTACATGTAGTGTTGAGTGTTGTTAGTCCTATTAAAATTGGGTTGAATAAACACTCGGATAGTAAAAATTATAGAAGAAAATTACCTTTTCCATTTAAAATATGTTTTCTCTTTAGTAAAGTAACATGTTTTTACTGATGAGATAAATTGATAATTGTGTTCGGTATTGTTAATTATCTTCAATTTTTTTTTCTCTATTTCATCTATACATAACATAGGAGGCATCTCGTCTAGAGTCACAGAGGGCGATTTTCATCATATTTCATTCCACTTCGGCATCTGCTATATGATACGCATCATCTGATGACTAATTACCATCCTTCTGTCAACATCACTCGGTTGTAAACACTGGTGGATTGAACAATACCCAATAACTAAACAAAACGGCCCTTTTCAGGGCCACCAGATCATTGTCAAAGGGTTTAATTCTTCAAACATATCCAAAATCAACAGTTAGCTAACCGGAATCCTACGTCAACTATGCGATCGTGTCTTAGACACAACCCTTCTGTGACTTTTTTCATGCATTTTCTGTGTTTAGGTTTTAATTTTACCCACCATATATTCTGGTTAGAGAAATGAAAATAAAAATCAGGAAGGAATCAGAATGACTCATATTGGGTTGTCCGGAAATTCGTGCTGATTTTTGGGAAAACAAAAGCATTTTATATCCATTCCATGCCAAACCGATATAGTGGTTCTTAGATTTTCGTGAAAAGTGGTAGTTTTGTTCTTTATCGCAAAACATTAGACAAAAACGGGTCTTTTTTTTAAGGTGACCATTTCCATTCTAGGGCTGTCCGAAAAATCAACTTTTTCCGCTTTTTTCAAAAATGTTTTTTTTTTCAAAAATTCATAACTTTTGAACTACTAGACCGATTCAGATGATCGACATATCAAATTAAAGCCAATCACCTGGTCTTTTTTGAAAAATACTACACCTGCAGAAAATTCGAATATTGCTCTCGTTGTTATTGATTGTATTCGTTTTTTTATTGTTTTCATGGTCTCGGGACCAAGAGCGCTATATTTTTTTATATTTTTTCTGGAAAGCTGAAGATTTTTCACATAACATATGTCGAAAACAGAGTGGCGTTTTTCTTTGTTTTTGAGTTGCGATTTTTCAAAGTTAACCGATGGTGCAAAAAATCATTTTTCCTTTTTTTCCCAAAATTTACTTTTTTCAAAAATTTATTACTTTTGAACTACTGGACCGATTCAGATGATCGATATATCAAATTAAAGCCAATTAGCTAGCCTTTTTTGAAAAAGAATGACATATTCGCCAATTAAATGAATTCTAGTCGCATACATCCAGTCTAGTCGCATAGAAATATTGAACGAAGACTATAAAAATGTAAACTTTGAAAAATCATAACTTAAAAAAGAAACATGACACATCTCTGATTTTTGGATATGTTATGTAAAAAAGCTTTCAAGAAAAAATATTAAAAAATATAGCATCCTTGGTCCCGAAACCATGTAAACTATAAAAAAAACTAATACAATAAATAATTACGAAATCAAAATCCATGTTTTTCGCAAGTCTAATATTTTTCAAAAAATTGGCTTTAATTTTATGTGTTGATCATCTGAATCGGTCCAAGTAGTTAAAAAATTATGAATTTTTGAAAGTCATTTTTGGAAAAAAGAGGAAAAAGTTGATTTTTCAGACAACCCTAAAATGGAAATGGTCACCCTACTGAAAAATAAAAAATGTGGGTCACATGTTTTGCGATGGAGAACAAAATTACGAATTTTCGTGAAATCTGAGAACCACTATATCGGTTTGGCATGGAATGGCTGTATATTTATATTATATTTAATATTATTGTACATTCTACATTCTTATTATTTTGTTCTACATTCTTTCGCCATTATTCACGTCGAAAATTGTAATTTGCATTTGCTACGCTAGCCATAGAGATGAAGTTTCGCCAATGAGAGAATTTCGCATGGATCTTTTGATCGTTTATATTTTTCTTCCAAAAACCTACAGCATCACTACAGTGAATTGCAGAGAAATCATTTCTTTGAATTTATCCTTCATACTTTGGAATGGATATTTACTCACCAAATGTAGAAATCATACCAGTGGTAGAATGAACCAGAAATGAACCGACAGAATACATTTTATTAAAAACAGTCGTAAAAATAAAACATTTTCGCTTGTTTACAAAATGAAAAAATATACATTTAAAGTACGCTTTTTATTTTAATCAATTCACGAACTCTTTGTCTGTAACAGTACTTGTCTTTTGAAGCCATTCAATAATCAAGGTTTATTTGAATACCTTCTAAATAAAAAGCAATTAATGGTGATACAAGTTTTTTCTGATGGAGCATTCCCTTGCCGTACATGTTCACAAGCAACGCAATAATTTACAACACTTTCGAACAAAACGCATTACGGACGTCGTGTTATCATCCTCCACAACATGGTATCAATGAATTGCGAGTTCTGAATTTGTTTTAGTTCTTGGGAAAATCCCAATTACAAAAAAAACATGATTGATCGCTATTGCCAATCTTATAATCGCATTTTTTTTAAATCCTCATTTTTCTTTCTAGTGGATGTATATGAACGAAATTTTTATGATCATGCTTATCGTTGATAAGTTTTTTTGCAACTTTTGTGACAACAAAATCAATCACCAAATCAAATTTTTATATAATCCTTCGAAGTTCCACCTGCCGTCGCGAGTTAACGGAACGGAATATAAACAGCATAATGCACAGCGCACTATCTAATCAATACACACTCCCCCTTCTTCGGAGCGCAACTATGAAAGCTTATCTTGGCACAGAACACACTCGCAGTGTTTTTGTCAATCCGGAAAAGGTGATTGCCATGGCCATGCTCACCCGGTGAGTAACCGCCTAGCCTAGACAAACCATTTGTGTCGGTTTTGTGACCTTCGGCCGAAGCGAAATCTAAGTGTCTCAATAACGGGGCTGAAACTGTAGCAGCAGTGCCCAGCGATGTTCGATCGCGGCGGAACTACGGTGAGACGAAAAGACGAGTCGATAAAAATCTTGCAGCCCTCGTGGTCCACTTAAGAAAAATGAGCGACTGCGCTTCAAGCTTGGCAAATTTTTGAATTAAATATTAATCTGTGGCTCCTTGCGTAGGGTATGTAAGAGCCACCACGCATGGCTGGGTCTCTTGTGATTGATGATGTTTGAATGCGTTCCCTTCGTTTACGATGTATATTCGTGTAACAAACTGTTATTACAAAACGCTTCCATTTTTCCAGACTTCACATTCGCAGGTCACACCTGCTTGAGGATGCATTCCGGCGGATCATGTCCGCCAACAAGAAAGATCTGCAAAGGGGACGCTTGGCCGTTCTGTGGGACACCGAGGAAGGGCTCGATTATGGCGGCCCATCCAGAGAATTTTTCTTCCTCCTGTCCCGTGAGTTGTTCAACCCATATTACGGGCTGTTTGAGTATTCAGCCAACGATACCTACACGGTCCAGGTATCACCGCTATCAGCATTTGTGGACAATAGTCACGATTGGTGAGTCGCTGCTGTTTATGGTCTTCCACTGTATTAATGTCTAATGTTGTTTGTCTTTCAATTTAGGTTCCGCTTCAGTGGTCGCGTCCTTGGTCTGGCGCTGGTTCATCAGTACTTACTGGATGCTTTCTTCACCCGTCCATTCTACAAAGCACTGCTGCGATTGCCAGTGGCTCTCAGTGATCTCGAATCGTTGGATAATGAATTCCACCAATCGCTCCAATGGATCCGGGATAACGACATAGGTTCCGGCGTATCGCTGGGCCTTACGTTCTGCGTCACGGAGGAACTCTTGGGTAGAGTGGTCGAGCGAGAGCTTAAGCCCGGCGGGAAAAACATTCCCGTAACGGAGAAGAACAAGCGTGAGTACTTAGAGCGGATGGTGAAGTGGCGACTGGAACGAGGAGTTCAGGAGCAGACTGAATCGCTGGTGCGTGGCTTCTATGAAGTCGTTGATCCCCGACTGGTGTCAGTGTTCGACGCGCGGGAGTTGGAGCTAGTGATCGCTGGAACGGCGGAAATTGATCTCAACGATTGGCGGGTAAATACTGAGTATCGTAGCGGATATCACGATGGCCACCAAGTCATCGTGTGGTTCTGGCACGTGATTGAAAAGTTCTCCAACGAGCAGCGGTTGCGGCTGCTGCAGTTCGTGACGGGGACGTCCAGCATACCGTACGAAGGTTTTGCCGCTCTGCGAGGATCCACTGGACCGCGGCGCTTTTGCATTGAAAAGTGGGGCAAACCGAATGCGCTGCCCCGGGCCCACACTTGCTTCAATCGCCTCGACTTGCCGCCATATCCGACGCCGGATATACTGTACGAGAAACTGCTGCTTGCCGTCGAAGAAACCAACACATTCGGAATTGAGTAGCTAGCTGGAAACGGTGACCTCTGGCTCAGCCGGAGCGATGTGTTCTTTTACTATTTGTTGCTGTTTCTGTTTTATAGCGTGTTCATCTTCTACTTCTTTAAGATTCTGATTGTGCAACTGTTATGAGACTGGCGGCGAGGCGAGCAATCGCGCGCGGAACTAGGACAGGAAGGCAGAAATTTTCGGTGTTTAATTTTGTGGGAAAATTGAAACGATGAAAGCGAAAGTGTTATACCGCCCCACGCATTGCGCCGCTGCAGCTTTCGACTGCGATAGAGCAGCAGCGCGCTGTGTGAGAATTGACGCGAAGTGATGGATTGCATTTAATACTACGCTGCGAATCTACGTTTCATTGAATATAGACAAAATACGTTCGTCGATAACAGAAAGGTTATTGGTGCGAAACAAGCCGGCAGCGTTGATGTTTGTGTGTTTTAGCAGAGGGTGGAGGAGCAAGTTCGATGGGGGAGAGAATCCGACGATGTATTGCTTTGAGAAAATGATATAATGATATGCGGCAATTGACCGTGTGTGCATCGTTTGAAATCGCTTTTTCGACGGATATCAACTGGAAACACGATGCATGTTGATTGGATAGCAAACAGTGGCGTTATTTTGTCAGGAAAATCACAGTATTATTCCAATAGTGATCTTCAATGTTGTGAGCGAAACACGATAACAGAAGTTCAGCCTTTGAAGGATAAGTTTCGAATGAAAGGCAGACTTTTTGATTTCTTCTTCTTCTTTTTGGCTTTAAGAGGGTTTAAACTTTTCAGTTCATTCGCCTCTAACTTTTTGATTTTGTTTTTCATTCCACTCTTGTATCTGAAATTCGTGTGACTCATTAATGGAAGCAACTGCTATTGTTGAAAGTCATTTGTTGATTACAAAAAGATGGATACGAACTTTATCAGCAAATTGTGGTTCACCAGTATGAATTGATTCAGAATTCCCCAGTCCCCATTTTGACGTGGGACTACGTCTAACCGGAATATATGGAGGGTAAAATGAAAACCTAAACACAGAACATGCAGGAAAAAATGAAAGATTTCGAATGCTTATAGCTCGAACATTTCGTACTGGATAGGTGAGATGTTTGCATCACTTGATAGGGAATATTTCTACGCATCTATCGCAACTAACAAAATGTTGTTTTTCATTAGATAAACAATTGAATAACTGTAAAATATTAGGCGTTATCTAAACGCCCTAACTGCATCGTTTTGATAGGCCCGATTTACAGCCATCAAAACCAAGCAGCCTTGGGGAAATCGGCATTGTAAATACATGAAAGTAGGGGGACTTTTGTTCTCATCGAAAAATGTTCCCTAACACAGACTTTAAAACCAAGCAGCGAAATCGGCATTGCAAGCACACGAAAGAGCCTAGAGGCGAGTGAACTGAAAAGTTTAAACCCTCTTAAAGCCAAAAAGAAGAAAAAGAACACACGAAAGTAGGGGGAGCTTTTGTTCCCACCGAAATGTGTTCCCTTATAGAGATTTCTAAACCAAGGTGCCTGGAGAAATCGGTATTTCAAATTCATGCAAGTCGGGGGTATTTTTGTTCCGACTGGAATGTGTTTCCCTAACACAGACTTCAAATCCATGAAGCGTGGGGAAATCGGCATTGCGAATTCATACAAATCGGGGGTATTTTTGTTCCGATTGAAATGTGTTTCCCTAACACAGACTTCAAAACCGTGGTTTCTGGGAAAATCGGCTCTGCAAATAAATGCAAACTGCGAGTACTTTTGTCCTCGCTTGCCTTTGTGCAGAGTGGAATATGTCTGTCCTAACATGATCTTCTAAACTTAGGAACCTGGGAAAATCGTGCAGCCACTAGAAGCGAATGAACTTCCCAGTTTCAAGCAAATTCGAGATTCGAGAAGTATGTACACTTTTGGGATGTAAACTTCAGAGGGAAATGTAAAATAAAATAATCGTTTGATATTTTTGTTGTTGTCTTTATTGGAAAGATTTTCAGCCTTAGGCTGGTTCATCAAACGTTTGATAATTCTTCCGTACATATATTTTGTTCTAGTCATCATACCAAACGTAAAAGGTCCGTCATTAAATTTACTTGTAACGAAGAACAATCAATCACAATAAATGAATTGACTTTACACGGCATTTGTTCATTTTTTTCACTCACAGAGCAAATATATTGAACTCAATTGAATTTGGAAACTGTTTCATTCAATCAAGAATTTAATCAATACAAACGAATGATTGCTCAGCTAAGGTAGTTCCACGTGAACCTTGCGGTTATATCATAGATATAACCCACTAATTTTTTTTATCAATCAAAACAACAGTTATTTGGCCTCGGGAGCGTTCTGCGAGCGTTATTATAGGAAAATGTTATTCAAAGTAGTTCCTTATACAGCTGACATGAAGAAATTTTTTTCGGTTCGAATCTAAGAACTACATTGGCACGATATTGGGGTTGAACTCTGACAGGGCGGGACTCTTAGTGGGATTTTTTTTATCCCTTTTGTTTATTTTAGGCTCATTAGCATTTCAGCTGTAAAAGAGCCGAATTTTAATCGTGTACATGTCACATGTTTTATCATATTTAAAATTAGCACATTACACAGTTGCCATTTTTTTGGCGTTAGAGTATCCCCCTCTATACCATTGCATTTGGTACACATTTACACAGTAGTCATTTAGACGTAAGAGTTTTCCTTCTGTTCTCCCATCATCCAAGTTAGATCAGCGGAGACAGTTGATTGATCATTGTTGAGTTATTTATAGAACAGCAGCCCGATGTGTCTTGCAGGGCAGAGCAGTTGTATGGATAAATCGATCTTATTTCGACCGTGGATGGATCTCCATCGCTGATGATTGTTGCGTGGACGTAGTTGTTCTGTAATAACACAAAGATGGTCAATGAGGACCCTGAGTTTTGAACTCACGATCGCTCGCTTACTAAGCGAATGTGCAACCAATGTGGCTACGGAGACCCCCTCTTGGTGGGATGAATTGGAGGAATTTCTCCATGTAAAACACTATCCTCTATCCGCACGTGGACCGCAGATGATTTCGATAGGGAACACTCGGGAAATACTGCTAGCTTCACTGTTTGATTCGAACAACGAACGACTCGTTGAACAATTTCGGGCTACTAACCCTTTTTATGCCAAGCGTTCGAAAAATCGAACAGCAGTTTGATAATTTTTCATGGCATATGGTAAGGTTTTGGCATCAAATAATAGCTAAGTTTCTTAGCTACCCCTTACTATCAATTTCATTCAATTTTGTGTAACTTTATTGGACAAAAAATTTTGTTTAAAGTAACTATGTGCAGGTGGTTGTGTCCCGAATAACATTCACCCGAAACACGTTTACCCAAAGCACATTTACCCGAAAGTAACACATACCCGAATGACATCCACAGAATGTGACAAATACCCGAATGCAGTATATACCCGAATGCGACAAATACCCGAATGGACATTTACCCGAATGTGACACATACCCGAATGTGACATTTGCCCGAATACAACATTTATCCCAATGGAATGTTTACCCGAATGAAAAAGCGAAAATTCCGACAGATCAGATTATGAGTTTTGTCGAATCTCCTGTTAGAAAGATACGAAGTAAAATGAGAAATTGTAATGAGGAAATTCGAAAAAGATGTTGAAGACTTCGTTGTGTCATTTTCAGAAATTAGTGTAGGCACAATTAACATGCCGTCTTCTTTCCTTTCCGTTCAGCCATGAGAACATTCAGAAATGAGCATGAATTATGGGATATTTCGAAAATTAAGCAGGTAACTTTAACATAAAAAATTTGAATGATAATGCGAAAAGAATAGATAAGAAAAAAAACGTATTTACAACCGCAGCTCAGTTTTTATCATGAATTTATTATTTCGTGATAACTTTATTCTGAAATCAATGTAATGGTGGTTCTCATTCAACGAGGATAAGGAACCGAGGCGGCAATAAGCCACCGAGGTGACGTGATCCAAGTCGGCTGACGACCCGGGTCGGACCGCATACGTTTATCTGGTGCATCATGTTTGAAACCAGGCAATCAAAATGCATGAAATGCCTAATTAACCGAGCAAACGTTATGCACCAGGTAAACGTATGCCGTCCGACGCTCGCTAACGTTCGGTCGGACCTGACTAAAGGATCGTCCCCTATGTTTCAAACAAACCGGGCAATCGATGGAACACAGGTTTGCTTGCAAGAGGCCGCCGCTTCCGCGGTGGGTCGGCGGCCGACTCGGATTGCGTCACCTCGGCGGCTTGAGGACTCCTCGGTTCCTTATCCTCGCTCCCATTACAGTGATCGCATAATGAATTTCATTGCGAAATAATAAATTCATAATCAAAATTGCACTTCAGTGCCATAATACGTGTGTTCAAAAATTGTCAGCTTTCTTTCAAGTAAACGGGCTGCGTCATCCATAAGTATGGACAAACTTCATAATACGTTATAAAACTGCATTCTTTCACTTTTCATTATTTTGAAAAGGATTTTATTCAACGCCACTATTTCTCAAATTGCACTACCTACGAAAAATACTTTTTGAATGGAAATGAATGTACGGGACAAATATGATCTTTAAATAACACTGATCAGAAATCCACAAATACTTCCAAATAATAAAATTTGCGTATTATTCGATTATATTATTATTCTTTCGTGTATGTGTCGCATTCGGGTATTTTTGTTACATTCGGGTGAGTGGGATTCGGGTGAATGTCTTTCGGGTGAGTGGGTTTCGGGTAAATGTGACACAATCGCGGAAAGTACACAACCTAACATAACTTTGAGATATTTTTCTAAGAGATTGTATCTAGGACACGACCGCATTTTCGACGTAGCATCTTCGAGTTCTCCTATAACAAATTACTGATGAAGAAAATCGTCATAAACATTCAGCGCCTTTCGTTTATTTGGTTCCCTGCTCACGTTAAGATTAAACTGCGCTGCTAATTCACATCAGACTTTCTCCTTCCCACTCAGATATCGATCACAACTATAAACATTTTTACTCCTACTTTCCGCTTGAGGTGTGATCGAACCCAAGAACCTTGCAACAGTAAGATTTTCATACTGGGGATCTAAAGCGTACTTCCATGAAAGAATGTATCTAAATACGTTGCATCTAAATAAATGCAGTGTATGTCCATATTCCAAAATTCTGGATACTGTTCCATATCCGGACTAGCACACAAATTTTCCTGTATGCTGCTGGCACCTTCTTTGTCGTAGCACACTTTGATACAGAAGGCTTCTTCTTCTTTAAGGATGTGTAGTGAATGTGTTAGGCATGAATGTCCGCACTTACGGAGTGAATAAATTTTTGAGTGTCTGATCTGTCATTTTTGTGAACTGTTTTGATTAAATGGCATTGGATTCAAAATATGCATTAGTTGATACAACTGCTCAAAACCTTCTATGAGAGTGGTTAAGATCCGTACCTCTCACGCCAAAGATCAGAAGTTCTCACTTCCGACATCCTTGCGTCGGAATGTAAAGTAAAAAGTAAAAAACCGAAGCTGGAGTCCCGGAACTACGACGGAAGCTGCTTGAGGAGTTAGAAGGCATGGAGGACCCAAAAATCATCTTGAAGGACTTCAATGCTCATCACCGCAACTGCGGAATGCAAACACCAAACGTCATGGGGAATATGTGTTGGGGGTGTTGGAGCTCTCGGCCTTAAATGACGACACTGATATTTTCCCTAAAGGTACCTGCAACACAGCCTAACATAACTGATAATTCAGCAGTCAGTATTCTTTACTAGGTTAGGGTGGAACAAAGTCGACGAACTTAACACGATAACCCGCTATCACTTCGGTCCGGAACTTTGTTGTCCCTGTGAGTCGTTCTAATAATCCTCTCACCCGGAATTTCACCCAACATTCCGCCAAAGGTGAGTCAACTGGCCTTGACGGTATCGGTAAGATGCTGAAACAACTGTTCCTGCTCGGACAGTCCGTTCTTCTCAGCATTAACGGCATTTGGAGTAATATCCATACCTAAGGTCGGCCGAAGTAGCAACAACGGGAAAGGCTACCGTCTAATTTCCTTAGCCTCCTGTTCATTCACGATTCCGGAAATAATGGGGGACAGGCGCCTGATCTCCTTTGTAACCAAAAACGTGAAATTTGACTATCGACAGTTCGTCTTCCGGCCGGGTATGGGCATCAACAACTACTTCGAGAGCCTCGAAGACGTGATAGCCGGAGCCAACAGGAACCGTCAGCACATGAAGATGGTAACACTGGACCTGGAAAAGGTATACAACAGACCATGGATCTCGTTAGTGTTGAAAACTCTGGCAGATTTGGGCGTTGACGGTAAATTACTGCATTTCATCAAGAACTTCGCCACGCACATTAGTTCCCGAGTTTTCCACGAGGAAACAGGAGTACCTCAAGGTTCTGTTCTTGTCGTTACCCTCTTTCTTGTCGCCATGAATAAACTGTTTCAGGCCCTGCCTGGACGAGTCTTCGTGTTTGTCTACGCGAACGACATTCTTCTGATAGCAGTGAGTGACACCCATAGGATTCTACGCTACAGGCAGCCGAGAGAGGATTTATATTTATATTTATAACCTTTACCGAGCAACAACAGAAAGGGTGGCGTATCAAGCTATCATCAGCAGCCGTCTCACTTATAACCTCGAACTGACATGGCTGAGAACAAGCTCCCAAAATCTATGGCATCGGTCTATAACAAGGAACTACGGACTGTCTCTGGGCTCCTGCCATCAACACCAGCTGCCTCTGTCTGCACTGAAATTGGAAAACCTTCTTTCGATATCATCATAGACTTGGCGATCGCATCCAAGACTGCCAGTTTTTAGTCGACAACCAACGGTAGGGGAAAGATCCACCTGACTGCCCTTAACAACACAATTCTGCAGCGGGTGGCACATTCCTGGTTTGGTGTGAACGACTGGAGGTTTCCAACTGTTCTCGTCGAGAACGTTATCAGGAACAACTTCTGAGCCGGGAAGAGCTCGACCGGTCTGTTAGAATACTTAAGGCCATTATAGCAGAAAAATACCGCCTCCACGAGATGAAATATTCGGACGGTTCAAAAGTACCATCAGTAGTTGGGTTTAGGGTAAGCGATGGTAACAATAATCTGATTTCAACAAGAAATACGCGGACATCTGTCAAGTCTTCTCGGCCGAGGTGATCGGCTTCTGCGAGGCAATCACAATTTCATCTTCCAAGCCGCTGTTGGTCGTCTCCGATTCGGCGAACGCCATAGATGCCATCGGTGCGGCCAGGTTCAAACGCCCATGGGTACAAGCCATCAGGCCTGTCACGATGTTTGTTCCCTGTGCCGTCTATTTGAAATAGGAACACAGAATCACTCGCAATACTATCCGTTAGGTAACTGTTATATAGGTCCACTGAATCATCTACCAACGTTCTCTCAAAGGAATCGGTCAGTAGCTTCCTTCTTCATCCTTCGACCATTTCACAAGATATTTCCACGCTACAAGCTTTGTATGGAAGACCGTGTTGTTGAAGCTGTAGAAACATAACCTACTGAACTGGGCAAAAGTGAAATAACTTTTCAGGTTATCTACGGAATCGTCAAACGGTTGAACGACAAAAGTTCGAGTAAAAAAATTAAATTTAAATAAAAACACCAACGACGGTGAGATCATTAGAGACATGGTTTGTGACGAAATACCTTGATTTTCTTGGATGAAATTCTCCTGCAGCTTGGTAGTAGAACGTAGTACATGGTGCCCACTCCCATCAACTGAATTGGCCACATGACGACAAGGCCACATCTAATTTGTGGTTAACGCAAGGTGAACTCTCTTGAGTGGTAGAAGACAACATGATGGCCATCTAGGACAGAATAAGGCATGGAACTTAACGAAACTGTGGGGGCTAAGGAAGGACGAAGGACGAGGTGATCGAAAGGTGGAGGCAGCAATGAATATCCGAACAGCGCACAAACGATGTACCATATCCTACGATGGGTAGAGTTAAGGAGGTCGTTACTCAGCTGAAGAACCACAAAGCACCTAAAGATGGTCTCGCAGCAGAGCTCTACAAGCTGATTTCCGAAGCTCCCCGAAAGATGCCAAGACTGATTCAGGCAACGATGAACGATGTGCGATGCGGTTTACGGATCTCAGGCGATCTGTCGGAATCTTTGAGACTTACAAGGTACTTCGACAAGGTGACGAACTCTCCGGTCTTCGCTTTAACGTGGTCCGCTTTACGGTGGGTTACGAGGAAGGTGTTATGCGGGAAACGGGTTTCAACATGCAGAGCACATAGAAAAGGATAACGTTTGCGACAAATTGTCTGTTAAGAAAGTTGGTGAACTGCCAGTTGGTGGACGAAAACGCAGCATTAGGCGAATCGAAAAAGTCAATAGCAATTTCGTCCGAAGCAGATTATGCCCAAAATCAGAATGAAACAACGGTGAGGCACGTAATAAGCAACAGTGGCGGGTGGCTCAATTATATCCGAAAAATTCGTGAAAACCAATTCGTTTGATGTTCGCCGGTTACATTTTAAGGTAACTATTATCCGTTGATGTCCTCGAAACACCATTGCAGATAAGGAAAATTATAATCATCATTATAAACAAAAAAAACGTCGTTTAGTGATGACCGTGCCGTACAGAGCATTGCCGAATTCACCTCTTCCCTCGAAGGTTAGAAACATTTAGAATCTGGAATCATAAAACCAGTTGTATCTTGGGATTGGTTGAAGGTACAAAACATCAGAATGCGAATAATTTATTGTTCTCTCCAGAAAAAGTATTGGAAAAAAATATTCCGATACCGTTTTTATGAATTGTCGTACTTTTCTTCGGAAACCCTGCATCAAAGTTTGGACCCTCTGTTGGTCAACCTCAGCGGCCATTTTATTCCACGATCTCTTCATGTCTGCAGCATACCGAGTCACTTTGGCACCCTACTTCAATTTCTGCTTGATAATTGCCCATTATTTTCTGATTGGGCGGAATTGGAGGCAATTGGGAGTATTTTTCAAAACAATCGACCCTATTGTCACTAAAGCATCTATCGATTGTGGTGGCAGCTTGACAAATCTGGTCAAAACTTCACCGAACTTTCGTGAACCTTAACAAACGGAAGGAGACGTTTCTGCAGGCACTCTTCCCTAGACATTTTCGAGTCCATTGTCTTGTTTGTGACGAAAACCTTGGTTTTCTGTCCACAGCTGCAAGTCCCTTGCCAAATCAAGAACTTCCTGGAAAATTCATCTGCGAAAATGAACTAAAATTTGCTGGGGACATCTCTGGCAGTGGCCTGTTAAAATTTCAGGCCTTGGAGCTGTCCAAAATCCATCTTCACACACGTTTGGTCATCCATCAGCGTGTATCCTTCGAACTTCTTTAAAATCTTGTTGTACAACTTTCGAGCGCGTTTTTTTTTTGGACACCAGATTTCGCACGGAAATTACGATGACCTTCCGCATATGGATTCTCCGTATTGTACCATGGTTATAATTGTGTTTTTTGGCGATGTCGTAGTCCGAGAGTCTTAATCCTTAATTGTTTCCAATACCTTCAACCTCAGCTTCCGATCGTAAATTCCACTACGATGCGTCCTCAGATACATCCGAACAAGATTTGTACGGTCATGGAAACGTTTCAGCACATCATACACGGTCGTATTAACCAATTTCAGCGATTTCGCGATTGTAGTACGTGGCAGCCACGCTGGATTTTTAATGTGGATGTCCAAAATCAAATTTCTTCACCAGCTTCCATCCTGCACATCTTTTGACGTAGAACTATCAGAAAACAGTTCACGTTTTTATGAAATAAAGTTAACGTTAATAACTATTTTTGCCGCGAACGGATTTTGGTGGTTTACATACCAAACGAATCGGAAATTCCCTAAGATTTGTTTGATATGCTATACTTTGCCATCGCATAGTCTGTATATGGTTTAAATTGATGAAAATTGGAAGCATTCGCATTTTCTCATACATTTGTTCTGTCCATTTGTGTGCTTTCCCGAACAGAGCTGTCAATAACGAGCAGCTCATTGACGAGTAACGAAGGGGAAATCGTAAGAGTAAAGCTCCGTGAACAAAGGAAAATAAGAAGAACGAAGGGGAATATTTGCCTAGAGTATAAACAGTGGATCTCCCTGAGGCAAACATTCATTCTTCGTGAGGAAACCGACTGAACAACATCGTTGCCTGGCGAGCTGGACGGCGAGGGATCGAATGCCTTTCTCAAGGCAATGGTGGTGGAGGAGTAATATGATGGATAAAGTAAAGTTTCCACGGGCCTTTTTGAAGGTTAGAGCCGAATGAACTGAAGAAGTTTAAAGTCTCAAGCAAGGAAGGAAGGCAAACTACTATGATGGACGATTGTTTTGTGTTGCGAATTATGCAGTCGTAATTTTTTTTTCCAAAATATATATTTTTATCAAGGCTCATATGGCGTTAGCCTCACGGGGCCGGGAGTTCAATACTTTGACAATTTTTCTTATTATCTATGTTAGTAATATGTAACCGATTACTCGCGGTTGGCTCGAGGTTAGTATTACAAGTGTTTTCGTAATTCGGATGTTGCTGTCTCCAATGCTCTGTACGTGTGCCCGACACGGGATACTTCCTATTGGGATGCAGCTGACCCTTAATCAGCAACGCCCCCCTTGTCTGTACCTCATATCTAGCGTGGTGCGTCTTTCTCGACTCGAGGAATCCAGGATAGAATGGTCACTAACCGGCGCAATCATCAGTTCATGTAGAGTTGTCATGAGCGGTACAACCTTTGGCTCTTGTTGAATCATCAGTGGACTGCACAACCTTTGGCCCGTGTATCTGTAAAGAGTGTGTGTATGTATTGCCGCGACTAAGTAAAAGTTTATCGATCGGATAGGAGGGATATAAAACGGGGACACAACGAAGGAAACATCATTAAACGTTGACATCGGCGTTCCTGAGGAACAGGTATAGATGAAGCAGAAGATCAGGATCACGGCTACCTAAGATATCCCGGACGGGGATCTCCGATTGTCTGCCTTGTGCTCTCAGTGCTCTAGAGAGCTGAAAGCGAGCAGTATGGAACCGGATACACGACCAGACAACATGCTCGATGTCGTGGTAGCCATCGCCACAATCACAAAGATTGTTTGCTGCGAGCCCAATGCGATAGAGATGCGCGTTTAGGTTGTAGTGATTGGACATAAGCCGAGATATCACGCGAATGAAATCACGACCTACATTCAATCCCTTGAACCATGCACTCGTCGAGACCTTAGGGATAATCGTGTGTAACCAACGACCGAACTCATCTCCACTCCACATGCGCTGCCAACTTACGAGCGTGTACTGACGAGGAATGTGGAAAAATTCATTATAAGCAATTTGCCTTTCAAAAAGTGTGCCTTCTAAAGCGCCCACCTTAGCTAGCGAGTCCGCTTTCTCATTCCCCGGAATCGAACAATGAGAGGGAACCCATGTCAAGGTAATCTTGAATAATTTTTCGACCAAAACACTCAATAGTTGTCTTATTCTAGTTAGGAAATAAGATGAGCGTTTATCAACCTTCATTGAGCGGATTGCCTCTATTGAGCTGAGACTGTCTGAAAAAATAAAATAGTGCAGTCGTAATGATAAATATAAACAAGGAGGGGTAATAGCGGGATGGAAATATTCACGCTAGGGTATTAGTAATGAATCTCTGCTGAGGCAAATATTCAGCCTTTTTCCAAGCAGTTATCATTGTTTGTTTTCTGTCATCAATGCATTGAACTGACGCTATGGTGAAGCAGGTGTTAAGGTTGTGCACCAAAAAAATATATGGGGAATACCAAGTTATTCAATAAGTTATATTAAGTTATTTATTTATTTGGGTTTGCGTGCCAGTCGCAAAACTGCTTTCTACTAGGATTGCATTTGCACTAATCTTGATCATAATGAAGCAGTGCTATTCTTTTCGAGGTTGTTGAGATTAACAGATTGAGTTTATTTCGTTTGTTTAGTCACCAAGAAAATAAATGTCGTTCTGGAATTTTGTATGTTATTTGGTTTTGTTTGGCCGGAGCAAAACTTTCTCCACTAAGGATGACAGCTGCGCTTACATCGACCATGTATTGTTCTGCATGCATTGTTCAAATGATTCTGCATCACCGTCGAAACAAACAATTCGCTGTCAAAAGATTTCAGATACGCCTACTACCGTTGCTATATAATGAACAGTGATTTCGGATTCTAACTGAATCAAACCTCAGTCAAGTGGAGGCCACCTGTCAAAGAAGATTATGCTATCAATGTATCAATAGAGGAAACTTTTCAGCTCTTGTAGCATATTACTGAAATAGATCATCTCGATTTTGGAAAGGAAAATTCTAACACTATTTCCAACTCAAACTGACAGTGGATAGACTTCTAAACGTGAGTTTCATGGCATTAATCCCCCATCCATTAAACACTTACCACATTCTAAACCAAACACGGAAGCTCCAAAACGATGCTCTCGGCTCAATCCGACTGATTAACTTTTATGGTTATGTTTTCGCTAGCTTTCGGTATTGCGCCACCTTCACAACGCACACGATATAATGAAATCACCACGCAAAATGGCTAATAATTCGCACCCGGGCGGCAGTCATTATCCCATTAACGACCCACTATGTCGAGATTCTTATCTTTAACGCGGCAGTGCGGCGCTTGGAATTTAATCGTCCCAAAGACGTTCAATAAATTTCCATTATCAACACTCAATAAAGAGCCATAAATTAAGTCACCGAGGCTTAATGGGTGAAGTTCCGATACTTTTATCAATGCAATCTGGGTCTCCCGCGTACTTGAAGTGATTCAAATTGCTCCACATCAAAGAAAAATCTCCGTCTGTCCGGCTCCGGCTTGTTCACGAGGGAGGAAAACAGTCAAGCGATTAGCATACGGCGCTTAATTACAGTAATACTATAGCGTAGCCAGTTTTGAGAAGCAGTTAGATGTATCACAAAATAGACAAAAAATCTAAATATTTCCGATAGGATCGATTAATAGATATAATAACGCAGCAGTATGCAGCAACATGCACCGATATAGGGGAAAATACAGATGCACTGAACAAACAATAAATTAAATGTAATTTCCTGTTTTTTGGAGCCCACAAATAATTGCAAACGCTGATAAGAGAACAACAAGAAAATACAAACAAATCATGACTTTGTTAATGCTGTGTGTTATGCGCAACGGTCAGGAAAGGTCCTCTTCTAGTCATAATGATAGAAATAAACTTATCCACACGCTCCACAAAGTTCCGAACCTCTCCTACATGCACGCTTCAGCAGAACCGGTCTACCTACCCGATAACCCACCCACACACACACGTACGTAAAATCATTAGCAGAACACGCAACCACTATTTTAGATGGTACGGAAATTACCACACGAACGCAGGAACGCATTATTATTGGTACAGCAGCAAAACTGACAGTTGTCATACAGAAAAAAAACCTAAATGTTCTCTCGAAAGGCCAGAAGATAATGGACAAAACTATTCGTGATAAATACTAGAGTTTTTGACACAGGAAAAGCAATCTTCAGCAAGTGTTGGTTGAATGTTTTTTTTTGTCTGGTGATGTACTATTGATTTCGGCTAGTTTTACTGTAAATATTGTTTAACGATTCTTTGTGTGTGTTTGACAGAGAAAGTTTTTTTTATGTGTTGGTTTTCTGTTTAGTTTTATTTTTGTATCGTGCTCACAGATATTTATTACATTATTTTAATGTTGATGATAAGAATTTTAGAATTTTAAGAAGAGTTTCGATGGTTAGTTTTACCATGGAACGGACGAATATATTCTCTACGTTTTGAAATGTGTCCTTTTGTTCAATGTAAAATATTTGTGCTTTTTTATTTTTAGTACAAAACAACCACTCTGAAAATGCAATTTCAGTCATAGTCTTAAGAATGTTTTATGTTTCGGCATTTTAGAAATCGCTTTACCTAAATATAATGATAATGAACGAAATACGATTCGTCTCTACGTGCGAATTAATTTTGTGAGTTGAGAAAACCATTTAAACGCAGCCGCTGGTTAAGAAGCTGGACGTGATCGTGGTTGGGATTGACTCGGACTCGTACTGATACACGCATATGTTCGATGAATTAGATGTGGTGGAAGAATATGTGCACTTCATAAGCAATCCAAATGCTTTGAACAATTCTCGTGGAAACAGGAGAGAAGCAAATTCTTAATCAGCCAAGATTCGCTAGACCAGAGTCTGAATTAAATGGAGACGGATACAACAAGCGGAGACAGGTCATTTGTCTGGTGAAAACTGTAAGTACCCAATTTCAGTGATCAAAATTGAATTTTATAATTGAGTAACAGAATTTCAACGAAGCACCACCACAAACGAATGCAAGTATTGTTGAAAAATGATAATGGAATTATTGCAACAATTTTCAATTCATGTAAGTGTTTCCTCCTTCAAAACATTCAATTAAATAGTGACCCCCGAAGCCAATTTTGGGGAAACATATGACAGTTGAACGAAAACTCAAAAACGCGTTTTTTATATTTTCAAAATTTTATCATATATTACATGGACTGAAAAGTCCGGGTATTTTAAATAAAAACAGTCGTTTTTGGGCAAAGCTGTATTTATTCCTCAACATAGTTTCCTTCGAGGGCAATACATTTGGTATAGCGAGTTTCCACCATTTCAATTCCCTTTTAGTAGTACGAAACGTTTTCGTCTTCATCTTCAAAATATGCCTCAGCGCTACTCTGCAGCCTGCCTATTGAGTGTGGTAATGGATCCACGTTTCATCCATTGTCATAAAACATCGAAAGAAGTCCACTCGATTACGCTTCAACAACACCAAACCGGCTGTTGAATCCTCAACGGGCCGCTGTTTTGGTCGACCGTCAGCAAACGCGGCACCCAACGCGCGGATAGCTTATTCATATCCAAAATGTCGTGCAAAATGTATCCTACTCGTTCTTTTGAAATGCCTACGGCCTCAGCCAACACTTTATGATCGTTCAAAACACAGTTGTTCTACGATTTCTGGATTCGTAACCTCTTTTGGCCTTCCAGAGCGAGGTGCATCTGTGGTGCCCATTCTAAATTCACTGAACCACCGCTAAACTGTTGTTCTCGAAGGAGCAGAAGTGGAATAATATTTCAACAACCACTACATTCATTGTTTAGAAGTTTTCAGCATCAAAAAACAACGTTTGATCAAAATGCGATATTCCTCTTTTTCAATTTTCTATACGAATACTAAGGTAGTGGCACTTAAACAACTGTAATTTGTAAAATAAAAAAAAAGGTGTCATGAAACTTCACACATAAGCTAGTGACAGATGAACCTCTCGAAATGAATTTTGTTCATTTTTTAGTGGCTAACCAATAACCAAGTTATCCATACATCGGATAACGAGCACTTTTACAAGAAAAACGTTTTTCTAACAACAACTTTTCCATGTTTTTTTAATACAACTAATCTTAATTTTGTTCAATGTTAACATAGGGATACAGTGTATTCGGAAAAACTTTGGATAATGTTAAAATATGGCCTTTTGTCGAAGTCGTCTACTCGTCTCTTATAGCGTTCCAAACGTTAGAAAAACTCTTTTTCTGTAGAAGTGTCCTTTTTCCGATGTATGGATGATTTATTGGTTATTGCACAAGTCATTCATATTTTTTTCAGAATTAAAAAAAATATTTTCGAGAAAAAAGAATTATTAATTAATTTTTTTTCAGTGCGAATTAAAAAAAAAGTTCAGATGTAAAGATGTTTTTAATGGAAACTTAAACAGTTTCCCACATTTCGTTCTCTGACCTAAATTTTTTAGGTCTGACAATTTTTGGGCTTTTTCTTAACAAGCTAGAAAAAATAACTAAAATCAAGATTTAAATGTGCAAAGCTGCTTTACTATGGCCTTTACACTCACAGCGTTTCACTGCGATCTGAGATGATGGTGATAGCATGACCATAGCTTATGTAGGTACAGGGAAACTTCGATATAACGTATCTTCGTTATAACGTACCCTCGATATAACGTCGCTCGATATAACGTACATTTTACCTCGATATAACGTACACATTTCCAAAGTGTAAAGGAAATTTTTTTTCAATATTTTTTTCTGATAGAACAATGAATTATCTGTATGTTATGCTAAAACAAGTTTTGTACCTTCAATCAATCCCGAAATACAGCTGGTTTTGTGATTCCGAATTCTAAATGAAACAAGCTTTAATCAACAGTACGAAGGGAAACATCATTTGAAAAGCTGGCTTCGTCTTCTGATTGAAGTTATTCATTAACTGTACTGAAACAGCAATACATCAATGTATTATAGACTACGTTAGTGAGTACTTTGTTATGCCTCGATATAACGTACAATTCGATACAACGTACAATTTTGAAAGTGAAATGTACGTTATATCGAAGTTTACCTGTACTGCTATCGAAATGTTGATTAATGAACATTTGTCAGAATGTAAGATTTCATACGACGTTGTAAACGATTTCAATACCAATTCGATGAGGTTTTCCATCACACTCTGCAATGAAATTCTAAAACGCGATCCTTTGACCATCATCATGATGATAATTGATCTAACTAATGTCATAGAAAGGAAGCATATGTCAAATCTACACCTTCTCCTTCTTCTTGAATGGCGTTAACGTTCCCTGTGGAACTTTTGCCGTCTCAACATATGCATTAACTAGCGTCATTCATTAATACTTAGTTGAGATTTCTTAAGCCAAATAACACGCCTTGAATGTATTCCGAGGGGCAAGCTCTAGAATACGCGTGACCACAGTGCAAGTCGGAGGAAATTTCTTTGACGAAAAATCCTCCGGCCAGAACGGGAATCGAACCCGAACACCCGGCATGATAATGTGAGACGCTAACCACTCGGCCACGGGTGTACCACCTTCTCCTATGACTTCCAAATATTTGCAATCGAGGTGATATTCAGGATTTCGATAATAAATTTAGGGGGGGGGGGTCCGATATTTAGATTTTACTAACTTCACTGTAAACAAACGCCAGAATGCTTCTTTCTTTTGGGGTAAAATTTTATCACCAAAAGATATGACATTAATTTTGCTTTTCCCAAATTGAGAAAAACTATTACATCATTCTTGATTCTGCCGCATTTCTCAGCTATCATTGAGCGATTGTTTTCAGAAAATGGATCGAACAAAACAAAACTGAAAAGTAGAACAGACAAAAACTATGCGGGGATTTCTTGCTTTCAAAAATTATGTATTTTTTTATCTTCGCTTTTTTTTTTGTCGATCTATTTCCGTCACTTCAGTGCCAATCACCGGCATCAGGGAGGCGACTCCACCTGTTCCTACCTATCAGACTCAACAACTAATGTGCCGGGGCAACAGTTTTTTTTACTTCCCTTCCGAAGGAAGATGTAACCAGATATGTTTCGAAAAAAATCCCAACTACGCCAGCTGGGATTGAAACCACGCCGGTCGGGTTGTGAGGCTGTTACGCTAACCACACAACCACTGGCGCCGTCACAAAAATAAATTGTAGATAAATATGTGCCCTACAACTCTTCCATACATCGCAACTTGTGCATATTTAGGGAAAAAAGGTTTTCAAGTTTTTGTCTTGAAAATTTTCTTTTTTATCAAAATCAATCAATTTTATAGAAAAAATCAACAACAGTTAGAAATGGATTTATGGTGACTCTCAAACAATGGCCATCTGCCAAAAATCTCTTGATCGGTCGGTCAGGTATCGAATAGTTGTTGTAGATTTAGGTATCTATTAGGAGTCACTGTAGATATTATTAGTATCATGGATTGTATGAATCGTATAGATACCTAAAGAATGAATAAAATGGCTCAGCAGTTGTTTGAAAATTACCAGTAGTGACCGGAAGCAAATGTAAAGTGACGGAAAAGAAATAGCATTATTTCGTAAACATACTGTATTTAACTACAAAAACAAGCTGAATATAGTACTTTAGCATCCAAGGGTCACCATCAATCCATTTCTACCTGTTATTGATATTTTCTATAGCTGTACAAAAAAAAAAAACAAAACAAAAATAGAAAAAGAAAAAAAAATCTTGAAAAAGTTTTTGTTAGGTTTTTTTTCGAATTTTTTTAGCTATTTCAAAAATTTGGTTCCCATCTTTGCCCAGGAGGCTTCATTTCCTTATTGTGTTTTGTTATCTTGTAAATAGCATTTCAGAAGTTCCTAATATCAGTGAACCTCGCAGAAGCCCCATTTACTGAAGAAATTTATTAAAGAGGTATTAGACGAATTACATGTCTACTCGACTGGTCATTGGCAGCACCATCTCAGATTGCTGTGGCACGCTGTGAGTGAGATAAGATTGGTCATTTAAGCAACTTTGTATACTTGAAATTTCCAAAAAAAAAAATTAGACTACTTTTCGAAAAGAACTAAAGTTTAGACATAGGACTACGACTTTTATTTCTATGTAGGGGGTCACTCTATGAAAAATGTAATGAAACAATAAGGAATTTCAAATGCATGTTACGCAAAATCATTATTTAGCCATTCCATGCCAATCCAACATTGTGATTCTTAGTTTTTCGTAAAAATTGGTGGTTTTGTTCCTTATCGAAAAATATTTGACCCGAAAAAATAAAAAAAATACGGGTCTAATATTTTGCGATAATGCTCCCTTGGCCGAGTGGTTAGCGTCATAACTAACATGCCGGGTGTTCGGGTTCGATTCCCGTTTTGGTCGGGGGAATTTTTCGTCAAAGAAATTTCCTCCGACTTGCACTGTGATCACGCGTATTCTAGAGCTTGCCACTCAGAATGCATTCAAGGCGTGTTATTTGGCATAGAAATCTCAACTAAGTACAAATAAAAATGACGCAAGTAATACTACGTTGAGACGGCGAAGTTCCTCTAGGAACGTCTATTCCGTCTAGGAATGCCATTGAAGAAGAAGAAGAAGAAGATTTTGCGATAAGGAACAAAACTACTACTTTCCACGAAAATCTGAGAACCATTATATTGGTTTGGCTTGTAATGGCTGAATATTCATTTGTAGCCAAAAGCTATAAATTACTCATTTTTTTGACGATGCTTATACATGTCAGATTTAATTTGAGCATCCCTAATTGCTGAAGAACAACTCTCGCACATTCCAACAATACCTTTGAAAGATTATTGGATTAGTGCTCATTTGGATGTGCGACGGACCGGTCCTTCATCCCGTTTAAGGGGGTATTCTAGTCTAGAAATCTGAAAAAATCGAAATTTTTTTTTACCATATTTCTGTAGTTTAGGCATTCAAGAATATACTCTAGAAAGGACTTATCGAAAATCCTATTATTTACCTAGTTAGAGCCATCTTAGTGATGTGGTATCTAACCTGTTACAGCCATCACAATGAACTTCAAACGCGTTTCTCTCGGAACTAGTTTTTTTCTAACTGGCGTACACGATATCTCAAGTTCTACTGAACCGATTTATGTCAAATTTATATGAAAATAATCTGCTCTCTATCGCATGAACCAATAAAAAATTATAACTTTTTAATTTTACTATTTTTTAAAAAATCGGTAAACGCAAAAAAAAACGTTTTAAACAGCATTTTTGTTTTCAAACGGCCGCCATTTTGTTAAAACCCATGTTTTTGACTTGTTCGAGGTTCATGCCATAGCGACATCTTTACTGATTCAGAATCTGTTCGATTTTTTTGTTTCAGATAACCAGAAGGACTGGAATCGTGTACGCCATGGCACAACTTTTTTTTGAACACCCTCACTTCACCAGCATGTAACTAATTATGAATATTTTTTTTCCGTCCTATTTTTGTTTTATTGTTGAAAGATAGATAAACGAATAATGATATAATGGATAGTAAAAATATTCTTTGTTTTATTTTTACGGAGTTCGAAAAAACGTCCGAAATTCGTGTCTCTACACTAGAATACCCCCTTAAACAAATCTTTTAATAAAGTTTATTGAATTTAACGTGGCGGTTGAATAATTTTTCGCAATCCGAAATCGTGGGTGGTCAAGTGTGGTTTGCTGGAAAACTATCTCGGGGTTTCGACAAAAATTGGGGGCTCGTCCGGGAACCACAAACCACATGACCCATCGTGAGGCCGTGTGCCTGAAAAATCTTGATGGTTACTTTGAACGAGAAAAGAACCTGTATTATAATCGAAACTACTAGCTAGTTCGAGTGATTAACATTAGTGACTATAATTAGAGTAATAGTGGTGTAGCTAGTAAACTATTACAGTTTGTAAGTTACAATCTACTATAATGCGAAACGGACGACAACGTGTTTCCGACGAAGACAAAGAGTCTATTATCAGTCGGTATCAGTCGACTCACACAAAAGCAAAGTTTGGACCAACTATTATCTGTGAACAACGTATGATTTCTACAGCAATCGTTTCTGCTTATGTCGGTTTCAAGTCACTACTACCAACCAACATGCATCCTTTCAGTTTCAACAACCCTCAGCCTCCTCCTCCCCCTGTACCGCCACCGCAAGAAAACCTAATCGATCCGAATTTCACGTACGCACGACTGGTCAATCAATTGAATTTTTCCAACATGACCCTAGCGAACATTTCCCATCAGTTGAACGATATGCGGCTTGAAATGAACGTCCTTAGAACGGAGAATGATAGACTAAACAGTGTAATCAACGACATGCGCGCACATACACCGCAAGGGTCCAGTACACCTCATCGTGGTGGCGAAGTGAATGATGCAGATGCTGCAGAGATGGCAAGATTGACGGTGTCTGAAGTTGAATCTGCATTCAATAAGTTTTCTGGAACGGACTATTACCCGATACGCAAATGGATTGCGGATTTCGCTGAAATGGCGGATTCCTTAGGACTGACTGAGTTACGGAAGTATGTGGTTGCGAAGCGGAAGCGGTCATGTCACGAGTTGGGCAGCACTGAAAGGGGTTTTGATTGATGAATTCGACCGGCATGAAAATAGTGCCACTGTACACGAGAAGTTATGGAATCGGACGAAAAGTGCAGTAGAAAGTGTTTTTGAATATTATCTGGTCATGAAGGAGCTTGGCGCAAAAGCGAACTTGGATGCTGAAGCTATGTCGTGAATGGGATCAACGACAGCGGAGCCGACAAAGACGCAAAGACGATCGACGAGGAGAAGCTTAGAGTGTACCAAAATATCAAGGACAGCAAACAGTCCAGCGGCTCTGGCCAGATGTCAGAGCGCAAAGTTTATCCCAAAAGTTGTGAATTTTGAGTACAGCATCGGAGTCATAGATGAGCCACTGGAAGACCCAGTGAACCACATTTGTAACGCCGATATTTGAGATGCAGTTAGAACACTCATATCCGGGTACAAACCACGGAAACCAAATAAAACGGACGTGAAATTGAAAATATTCATGAAGAATGAGACACCAATTCAGCAGCTACCTCGACGATTAGCGCCGTTGGAAAAGGAGATCGTTTAGAAGGAGATTTCCAAGTTCTTGGAGGAAGGGGTTATCCAACCAAGCTCTTCTGAATTTAGCAGTCCAATTGTTCTGGCACATGAAAAGGACGGCACCAGAAGGGTATGCGTTGATTATAGGCGTCTTAACAAGGTCATCATTCGCCGTTTGGATTGAGTACATCACCGACCGTGTTCCAACGGTACATAAACAACATCTTTCGAGAGTTGATCGAGAAGAAGGTCGTGATAGTTTACATCGACGATTCACTGATTCCAGCGAAGAACGAGAAGGAAGCGTTGGAAAAAATCAAAATGGTGGTTGAAGTAGCGGAACGTCACGGGCTAAAAAACAAATGGCAAAACGGCCAGTTCCTGAAACGGAAGATCGAATACCTGGGATACGAAATTGAAGAAGCGGAGATAAGACCAACGAAGGACAAAATAGCAGCTGTGAAGAACTGGATTGACAATCCTGAAGCCAAGCTGGAGAGAATTTCCAAAAGTTGTATCCCTTGCATTTTAGCAACACGAAAGTCTGGTAAGAAGGAAGGGCTTCTTCATCCAATTCCTAGAAAAAGCTGTATCGCTTCTAAAAAAAGCAGTAAAAGCTTCCAAAAAGCAGTATCGCTGTATTTTCACGGTTGTGGATGCATCCACAAAAATTGTATGGATTTATCCAGTAAAATCAACAACTGCGGAAGAAGTCCTGCAGAAGATGGAGATCCGGAAAGCTACCTTTGGGAACCCAGCGAGAATAATTTCCGACCGAGGAGCAGCATTTACGTCAACAGCGTTCCAGAAATATTGCGAAGCAGAAGGAATTGAGCACCTGCTAACAATGACTGGTATTCCTAGAGGGAATGGACAGGTGGAGAGGATCCACGGAAACATCGTACCTGCGCTGACGAAGTTGTCGATTGAGAATCCCGAAAATTGGTACCGGTACATTGATCCTTTGCAGCGTTACATCAACAATACGTACCAACGAAGCATCGATCGTAGTCCATTTGAACAACTCTTTGGAACAGTTATGAGGTCTCCAGAAGATGTACGTTTGGCTGAAACAATAATGCAGGAACGGGCCGAGTCATTCCACGGAGCAAGGGCAGAAGAACGTGTAGATGCAAGAGCGAAGATTTTGGAGGCACAGCAGCGGATGAAAAAGCAGTTCGATCGGAAACGCAGGGTGCCAAATGTCTACGAGGTTGGCGATTTAGTAGCAATCAATCGTACGCAATTTGGAAGTCATCTCAAAATTGCAAAAAAGTTTATGGGTCCATATCGAGTAACGAAGCAGAAGCGCAATGATCGCTACGACGTTGAGAAAGCTGGGACCCACGACGGACCGAACAGAACAGCAACGTGTGCAGAGTTTATGAAGCGGTTCATCCCAGGCGACGAAGATGAAGATTTCGACGACGAAGTTGACACGGCGGTTGGTGACGTCGACAAGCAAGAATTAGCTGCTGATCCAGCGTCATCCGGGCCGGACGACGGCCAGTCTGGCCGAATGTCAGATTTAATTTGAACATCCCTAATTGCTGAAGAACAACTCTCGCACATTCCAACAATACCTCTGAAAGATTATTGGATTAGTACTCATTTGGATGTGCGAGGGACCGGTCCTTCATCCCGTTTAATCAAATCTTTTAATAAAGTTTATTGAATTTAACGTGGCGGTTGAATAATTATTCGCGATCCGAAATCGTGGGTGATCAAGTGTGGTTTGCTGGAAAACTATCTCGGGGTTTCGACATACATATACTTGCTAACCTTAGACTGTCACCGTTTGTTTCGTCGACGATTTCCGTTTGTAGAGTTTAACTATAAGACATTTAGTGTGTAAAAAAAAAGTATGCCATAAAATACTTACCCAGTGTTAGGGACTAGATTAAGTCACAAGTACAGTCACACTTAAAAGCTGGAAAAAGAGAATGGAGAGAGTGCCACGGAAGTAGAGATAGAGATACAGAATGAACAATAATGAATAAAAGAAAGACAGAGAGGAGCTGAAGAGAGTGTAAAGGCAAATGAAATGATCGTTAAAAGAAGGGTTCATTTATTGGCCAAAGCGACTACTCAGCAGACACAAAATCGATACACGGAAAATTAAAAAAAAGAGAAGTTAATTGAAACTATATAATTAAATTAATAACATAGTGTGAAAAGTGGTAGATTTTTGTAAAAAAATCAGGTATTTATCGATTACCTTTATACAAAAAAAAAAAATGGGTGGGTTATATCTATGATACAACCGCAAGGTTGACGTGGGACTACCTTAGGTTAGCAATCATTCGTTTAAATTCTTGATTGAATGAAACAGTTTCCAAATTCAATTGAATTCAATGCTTTGTGAGTAAAAAGATTGTATATTGCCATGTAAGGTCAATCATGCATTGTGATAGATTATGCTCTTCGTTACAAGTAAATTTAATGTCATACCTTTTACGTTTGGTATGGTGCCTAGGACAAAATATATGTACGGAAGAACTATCAAACGATTATTTTATTTTACATTTCCCTCTGAATTTTACATCTCTCAAGTGTACGTACTTCTCAAATCGCGAATTTGCTTGAAACTGGAAAGTTCATTCGCTTCTAGTGTCTGCACGATTTTCCCTGGTTCCTAAGTTTAGAAGGTCGTGTTAGGACAGACATATTCCAGTCTGCAGAAGGCAAGTGAGGACAAATGTACAGAGCCGATTTCCCCAGAAACATTGGTTTTGAAGTCTGTGTTAGGGAAACACATTTCAATCGGAACAAAACTACCCCCGATTTACATGTATCTGCAATGCCAATTTCCCCAAGCTCCTAGATTTGAAGTCTGTGTTAGGGAAACACATTTCAGTCGGAACAAAAATACCTCCGACTTGCATGAATTTGAAATGCCGATTTCCTCCAGAACACATTTCGGTGGGAACAAAAGCTCCCCCTACTTTCATGTGTTTGCAATGCCGATTTCTCCATCGCTGCTTGGGTTTGAAGTCTGTGTTAGGGAACATTTTTCGTTGAGAACAAAAGTCCCCCTACTCATGTATTTGTAATGCCGATTTCCCCAAGGCTGCTTGGTTTAGATGGCTGTGTTAGGGAAATCGTAAATCGGGCCAATCAAAACGAAGGAGTTAGGGCGTTTAGATAACGCCTAATATTTTACAGTTATTCAATTGTTTGTCTAATGAAAAATAACATTTTGTTAGTTGCGATAGATGCGTAGAAATATTCCCTATCAATTGATGCAAACATCTTTCCGATCCAGTGAGATATGTTCGAGTTATAAGCATTCGAAATCTTCCATTTTTTCCTGCATGTTCTGTGTTCAGGTTTTCATTTTACCCTCCATATATTCCGGTTAGACGTAGTCCCACGTCAAAAAGGACCTTTGCCAAACTCTGTATCTCTCTGTGGGTGAACAGGATCCGTTTATTCTGGGATTAATTCAACCACGAAACTGAATCTCGTATCTCGAGAGAAGCAGCGGACAAGTTAGCCAGCGTACGACGTTCGAGATCCAACCGGAGGACACACTAGACACCGACACTCACCACACAGGTTTATAGAGGTTAGGTAATGAAAAGTAAAAAAAGACGAGTGGGTAATGTCGGGGACATAACCGGAGTGACGTAGGACTATACAAAGGGGACAGCTTTTGTTAAATATATATTTTAAATATATTGTTTTATTTTCTTCTCCTACGTGAATACCTACCTATCTACCTGATGGATTAGTTTACTGTTTACTCTTTATGAACATGTTGGGGTTCTGAAAAGAACCTTTGGCGTTGTGTTTTTGCGTTCTTTTTACAAACTTGATTCTTGTTTTTTTTCTGAAGGCTTTGTACTTATTAAATGTTCAACGCCGGGCATCTTTTGGCGTATGCAAATATCGTACAATCAAAATGATGGCTATGATAGGGAATGCATAGTGGTCCTCAGCTCATTTACTATCATATATTTCACTATTGAGCACATTACCGTACCTTAAACTGTGGTTTCGGAAACGAATGAATTGTAAGATTTGTAGTCTCCGCAAACAATGTAAATAAAAATGAAATGGAGACGAACTTTACGATCTGTCGAGAAATAGATGAGCTATAAGCGTTCTGAAAAACCAACAGTGAATACAGGGACGGATGACCTTAGGATTAAAGTCCTTTAAAATAAGAACAGAGCATCAGGAAATACATCACTCATCATGTTGCTCCTTAGTTATGTTTCTATACAATGCAGATGTAACCTCAGTCAATTTTCAACATCAGTTATAAACAAAAGAAAGCAGTTCTTGCTACCGAGAAAATCGTGAATGCCATCCTGCATATAATGTGTTGTAATTCACTTTCAATTCGGGAACCATGCATGGGTTTGTGAAAACTGAATGATCAACTTAAAAGACCCCAACCACCAATAAGTTCAAAAACAAGCATAAACAAAATAAATCAGTTCATATTATATATCATATTATGTCACTTTAGAATGCATTGGTATTGTGAATAACTTTTAATAACTCTTTTTTAAAAGGTTTAATGGCCCTGAAAAGCGCCGTGTTTTACGGTGGCTGGTTTTGCCACCAAAGCAGTCTGTATAAACAAACTTTTTCCTTTTTCTACCTGCTGCCGTTTTGCGATTGCGTTTGCCACTCGCTGAAACTAGTTGTTGCCACCGAACCAAATGTGCTCTGTTCTGTAGGCGGGTTTTCTTATTGTCGTGAGCAGCATTGCAAGCCAACTCGAGCACTCCGCCGGCCGAAATTCTATAACCGCTATTAGGTATACTGGTGCTCCGAAACCAATCCGTTGATGCGATGTTATGTGAAACGATGCCATACAACCACACTGATTTACGGTTTGAAAGAGAATGATATATTTTTCAGCGGATCCGTGCGTTTTTTACTTTAGCGGTACACGCTCACAGGATAGAGACAAATCGGCAGACTCAGCCAAAGGGGCGAGTCCAACGAGACGAACGAATGAGCGTTAAAAGGCAGCGATGGCAAAAAAATACATTCATTGCGATTTGTTCGCTCGTTGAATTCACATGCAGGCTAAAAAGGGTCCTTTTCAGGATTACAAAATTATCTTTAATCTAAAGAGTTTATTGTTTTGTTATCTCTCGAAATCCCCATCTTGTTCAGCTAAACTTTTCTGTTTAGCGATTGCGTTTGCCACTCGCCACAGCTTTCACAGTTGGAAAATTTCTTTCCATCCAGCTTGTGACATATTGTACAGTAAATTACATTTAACGCGACGTGCCGAAGCACCACTCAGTGTCGTATTGGAGGCGATTTTAACCTGTAATTGAACATTTGCGATGACAGTGGTACAGTGTCGACTTTCAATGTGGGGTCATAATTTGGACCCCGAACTCTATGTTTACAAAAATGTTCAACTAAATATGTCGCATTACAGGTCCGTCAAATTAGCAAAATGTCGAGCTAAATGTAAATTACTGTACTTTCAATCTAGAAACAATTTAAGAATTGGTGAAAATTGAATAATCAGGAAAGTCCCCAACCATCAATAAGCTCAGCACAACTGCCAAATTCTCATACTCATCATATCCTGGCAATCAAATTATGAAAAAATCAATGGGGTGTGTTTTATTATTATTCTGGATATTGTTTTAGAAAGCATTGAACTGTATTTCGTAAAATCTTTTTTGAAAGGTTTAATGGCCCTGATAAGCGCCGTGTTTTATGGAATGGTTCCAATGCGGCATTTCGGTGTACAGCTTCCGGGCTCGCGTCTTCCCCACCATGTTTTGCCTTTCGTCGCGGTTAGGAGCCTTCTGAACCTTGTATGTACGCAGGCCCTCCCGCTGCTTGGTCCGCTGGACGAATGAACTTGACAAATTCAGCTTATTGGCGAAATCCCGGACCGAACTTCTCGGATCACGTCTAAACTGCTTAACTACGCGCTTGTGATCTTTTTCACTGACGGAGCATCCATTTTTGCCGCTCTTCACCTTCCGGTCGATGGTTAGGTTCTCGAAGTATCGTTTTAGTACTCTGCTGACCGTGGATTGGACGATTCCCAGCATCTTACCGATGTCCCGATGTGACAACTCCGGATTCTCGAAATGAGTGCACAGGATTAATTCACGACGCTCTTTTTCGTTCGACGACATTTTTCCAAATTTACGAAAAATTGACAGTGAAGCATGGCCAACGTGATCTATACACTCTTATCTGATTATAAGCGAAAGCTGAAGATATAATTCCTAAAAATTAAATTTCTACAGCGTTTTTTCCGTGATGCAATTTGATGTGACACACCCTTTATATGGTGGATGTATTAAAACATTCCAATCAAGCTCCCGGAACCTCTTTCGAGTCACTATAGATATGTGTTGTCCTAATGGAACACAACACCTCTCCTATTGGCCAATACTGGACATTTCTGGTCAATAACTAGACAGTAGTGATCTAAATTTAGTGTATTGCACTAGAACACTGCAGCCAGCTATCGAGAAAATAATGGATTACTTTTTCCCCAACTTAATATTTAATTGACCATTCCAGAACAGGGCTAATCTGATACTGTTTTCACCATATTGACACAGTTGTTCCCTAAATGTTGGCGTTTTGACGTAGGATTACGTCTTTCGGGAACATATTGGGGTACAAATTGAAAAACGAATATCGATCGCATCGTGAAAAATGTCCAATTTCAAACGCTTATTGCTCAGTCATTTCATGACGGATTGATGAGATTTTTACATCAAAACATTGCGGCACTCTATAACAATTTTTCACCTTGAATAAAATAATATATATCATGTAATTAACTATCGAACAATTGAAAAATCTCAACCCCTATCCAAACGGTACTGATTGGTCGAAATTGACGTCATTTCTTTTTCGCCTGCTTCGCTTCTTGCGTTCCCCGATAAGTCAAATATTTGCATGGCGAGCGAGTGGGGGGCGCCTATTTCTCACATACCAACTGATATAAAAGGACGGTAGCATTTTTGGATTTCTCCATCACATTCTTTGTGTGGACACCGACTGGACAACATCGTTGCTGGACGAGCTGGACGGCGATGGATGCGGTGCGGCAAAGGGAGCAAAGAAGAGGAAGCAGCAGAGAGCATCGAATTAAATCTAGTGTGCATTGCTGGTGCGCTCCTCTTCACATCACCAATTGGATGCGGCAAAGGAGGCAGAGGAGCGAAGTGCCATTGCATCGCATCGTATCACACCCGCTATCCGTCGTTTAGCTCGTCGTGGTGGTGTCAATCAAACCCTCGCAAATCGACGCACAGAAGCCGATGGCGCCAAAGTCAAGGAAAGCATCAGCGAATCCGTAAAAGCTACCGCTCCCAAAAATAAACTGCTACATCCGACTGAAACGCAGCAGATTCCGTACGACCCATTAAACCATTCCAGTCCTTCTCAGGACTATCAATTTGTTTTGAAACAAAAGAGTTTATTTTACTGTTTTCCACTTACCACAAAAACTATATAAAACCGATCAAAAATACTGTTTATTTTTACATTTTCTACTAACAACTAACATGGAACGTATCACGTCAAAAACATACGTTTCATCAACCACCTTTTACTAGATTTGGCAAAAGAAGCGAATGACATATGCATGCATGTATATAACGGAACGCTCCAGTCATACACAGTCCGTTAGGGACGAATGACCTTTGGGTTAAAGTCCCTTCAAAAACAAGAACGAACGATACACAGCCCGTATCAGACAAATGCATGAAGGAGTTCTATAAAATAATATTTTTGCGGTGCCTTTGCGCCAACTACACGGGCGAGTAGCACCATAGTAGCAAAAAATGTCGAAGTTCGCGACATCTGGTAGCAATATTTTTCTTCTTTTGAATTATAGAGACTTTAAACTTTACGTTCATTCGTCTCTAGCCCTGAGAAGGGACCTTGCGAAGAAAACTAGTTCATACTCTTTCTCGACCTACCTTTAGAAAGACATTTTCATTGTCGCTTATTTCACTCCTCAGCAAACGAGTCTGCTTTCGGCGGCACCAAGCGACGCCATGAGCAATATTCATTTAGGGAGGCAGATTAATCTGCCCGGAGGCAGTTTTGAATTGATAAAATTTGAATGTATTTATTTTTTTGATTTTGATTTTTGATTGTTCAAAACAATTATATAAATTTTTATATATATTGCCTGATGTTTCATTCAAACAAATTTTTTTTCATGAGCAATTTTCATATAAGATTTTTTGACGTTGGATTACGTCTTTCGGGAACATATTGGGGTACAAATTGAAAATCGAAAATCGATTACATCGTGAAAATTGTCCAATTTCAAACGCTTATTGCTCAGTCATTTAATGATGGATTGATGACATTTTTGCGTCAATCGATTTCGGTACTCCATAACAATTTTTTATATTGAAGAAAATAATCTCATCCCCTATCCTAACGGAAATACCCACTTCTGACTGGTCGAAATTGACGACACATGCGGCGAGTCCCTAACAGAGACATCAAAACCAAGCTGCCTGGGGGAAATCGGTATTGCAAATACATTAAAGTAGGGGGAGCTTTTGTTCCTATTGAAATGTGTTCCCCTAACAGAGACATCAAAACCAAGGTGCTCGGGGAAATCGGCATTGCAAATATATGCAAGTCGGGGGTTGCTCCATGAAATTTCATATCAATGACCGATCGTTTATTGTGAAAAATTTAGCACAAGTGTAAGTGTAAAATTGTATATGGTAGCAGTTGTGCTAAGAATGACTTGATATATGAAACGATTTATTTTAATTTCCTAAAATTAAAAACCAAGGTGTGTTCCCGCTCGAGAACGGGTCGTTTAGTTTAAGCTGTCTGTTTTTTACGGCGAGAAAAATTGGAAAAGTGAAGAAATATTCGAAAAAGTGATTTCCCATATCCTCTATGTATAGTATTGGGTGTTGTTAGTCCGATTAAAATTGAATTGGGTTGAATAAACACTCAGAAAGTAAAAATTATAAAAAAAGAATACCTTTTCCATTTCAAATATGTTTTCTCTATATTAAAGTAACATGTTTTTACTGATGAGGAAAAATTATAATTGTGTTCGGTATTGGTAATTGTCTTATGTTACATTGGTGAGTTTGTTTTTTCTTTATTTCATACATACATATCACAGGAGGCATCTCGTCTAGGATCACAGAGGACGGTTTTCATCATATATCGTTCCACTTCGGTATCTTTTATCTGATACGCACCATCCAACGACTGTTTACCATCCTTCTGCCATCATCACTCGATAAACACTGGTGGAGTTAACATACAATACCCAACAACCAAACAAAACGGGCCTTTTCAGGGCCACCATATCATTATCAAAGAGTTTAACGATGTAATTCTTCAAACATATACAAAACCAACAGATAGTCTAACGGAATCCTACGTCAACTATGCGGTCGTGTCTCGGACACAACCCTCATGTGACTTTTTTTCTCTAACTGAGACAAATCAGACCAGGAGGCTAAAAAACTTAAAAATAAAGAAAAAAAAGGTGGCCTTACACTTCACTTCGCTTATATTCCCTGTTTTGAATTCATAGCACACATTCTAAACGTCATAAGCATGATTTATCATGCGTACGATTGACCCCACAAACCGAAGTGTCGGCATTTTACTCCCTGGTTTCACTATCTCCCAGAACCAATTTAGTCGGTGTTCTGTTTTCTGCATAGCCATAAATATACTTTTTTTTTATTCAGAAGCTCCAAACTGAACGAGGGGTACAATCGCGCTCAATCCAGCAAAAAAAAAATGACGAACGAACAAACGCCCATATGCTCCAGCCTAGCCTCGGTATAGTTCTGTTTCGGTTCGGATTTTCCACTGGGCCAAGGACGTGAAAGGTAACAATTTGGGATGATGAGTTCTGCTCCAATTTTCCGGCAGCAGCAGCAGTAAGAGATGAACTTGATATTCACAATTTTTTTCTGAAATGCGAGGGGGTTATCCCTGTCGAGGGGATTTCTGCTTTAACTCCTGTCACCCATAAAATATTCGCAACGACTGTGTCCCAATCGTAAATGTCGTGATTGGATTCCGATGCTGTCGGAGGAATGCTAATGCGTGCGATCATTAAAACAGAATTGAATCCAGAACGAACTCGGATTGTGAATGAACTAGGCTAACGAAGGCAACAGAATTGGGTGGGACGGACCGGGGGTGGGATGAATTCGGGTTTGCGCTGGAAAATGTATGCAAATGTGTGTCGTTTGGATTAGTTGTACATGTATGTATTCATTTCGGAGCGACCTTGAAGATGTGTTAGGATAGACATACTGGAGAACGCGAGGAAAGGTACACATCTCACTAAATCCCAGTTGGCTTATACGTTCCATACGATCGATACGTTCGAATAATGGGTTATGGTTCTCAGTATCGTGAACGACCATTGACAAAAAACCTCTTCTATTCGAGTTTTTCTAGATTTCGTAAAACGGTTAATTCAATCAGTTACATGATTTTCATATAGTAATTTTCATAAATTAATTATTTATAACCGGTATAACAAGAGTTTGCTTACAGTTTTATTTAATCGAATTGTGGAATGTACTTCTAACCCTTTGATACTTGAAGCTGAAACAGTATAACTTTCATTCTACTAGAACTACACTGTTAAACGAGTGCCGGAGAAAAAGAATTTATCTTATAGCGAATTCGTTTTTAAAACTGAGTCAGTGCCAAACTGACTCTGTAATAAAAAAACGTTTTCAGTTTCACGAATGCGGTGGTTTGTTGGTGTGTGTTATATAGTTTGATTTGTTTATATTTGCTACGACAAATGTACAGTGTCGACATCTGGTGACGATATTCGTGCTTGGGAGGTAAATTATTCTCTATCAGATCAGAAGGACCAAGTGCAGTGTAAAAATATAAAAGTTTGAATGAAAATTTTTACTTCATATTGTTTGATTCTCTAACACATGTAGTTCTAACACTCACTTAACCATTTGTCAATGCATTTCCTGTTTGATCCACAAATAATTACTATTATAATATAAAATCATCATTAGATCATGATTTTGAAAGCAGGTTTATTCCACCTGAATATCCATCATTATTTCCGCCTCCCAATGATTCACGTAGCTTAATGCTGTCTACTCGAATATACTCTTCAAAATCAGAATCCGAATTGGATTACGATTCCAAAAATACAAAAGCAAAAGCAGCAGGTTTTCCATTTTCATAGTCTTTATTTTCAGATTTTCCAAAACAATACTCGGAACTTGACAGTTCAGTATAGTTGTATTGGTGAACCCGAGTGCCGACCCGTGAAACATCTCAGTGCGAAACTAACAGCTTTCGGGGCGAACTAGTGCGACACTGAGTGCGAAACTGAGTGAATAAAAAAAACGTTTTGACAGCAGTTAGTGCGGCACTAGGGTTGAAACTGAACAAAAACGAATTCGCTATTACGCAGAGGATTGCGATGATGCATTTTCCGCCAACGCCAAAAGCAGACCGAATACCGAGAAAGCACAGAATTTGCCAAAGTGACATTTTTATAAGGTAGAGTAAATAAAAGTTTGTAGTGCTTTATAGAAATGGAGAGTTGGTGCTGCAGCCGTCGCCTCTGAGGAGAAGACGAATAGATGAAATACGTCAGGATTAATGCGACCTAAATCTGGCGGGAGAAAATAACGCTGACACTCGGGACGATTATGTTTGCTACCAGTGGATAACATTTCGGGTGATTTTTTTTACGAGAACTATCTCACGAAACTGCACTAGTTTATTTGCTTCTTTAAGATTTTGCTGCTAGATATCAAATTTACAGAGTGCACTTACCTGTACTGTTCACGGCGCTCTGCTTGAATCGTTCTCCAGCAGGCAAAAGGTACAGCGGTCCAGAAAGCTGCACACCGTGGTTCAGGATTATGCTCAACATGCCGACAAAGACAATCACCCAACCCCATTCTCCCTCGGGATAGTAATGTTTTCGAAGGGTCGAAGCTTTGAGCGCAGCCTGCCCGGAAATACACCGGTTACCGCAAGGAATTTCCGCTGGACCGCTGGAAAATAAACAAGCAAAACAAAAAATGAGTTGTAATTAGTTGGGGATGACTTTTAGAACGTTGTATTTAGAATTCGGGACAATGTTTTGAATGGGTGGCTCATATCGAGGCATTTCTAGGTCAGGAGGGCGATAACAATGAATGATGATTTTGTAAGAACTCAATTACAAATGTATTAGGCTGGCTGAAAAGTTCGCGGAGCAACGCTGATGCTCCACTACTTGAAAAGAATTTATAGCTGCCTTCAACAAATTCATTCTTCATATGTACGCACAATTTCACCTCGACATGTTATGCTAGTTTTTGTTCCAAATGTAATGGGTGCCACAATTATTAATTTTTGACCGAAACGCGCACTGAGAGCCATTCTCAACAATATGTGGCCCACTTTTAAAAGAGTAATAGAGGAAGTGTGAGTAAAACGGACAGGGTGAGTAAGAGCGACATAAAATAATTTGAATAGTCACAGTTTCAATTTCATATTAACACTTCATCGATCGCCATCCACTAGGTACCGGCTTGGGTTCGCACCCATTTGCTTCCAGTACAAATTAATTTTTCGTTACATATCGTGTTACGATTATGCCATTTGTCTCGAAGAATGATAAATTTATTGAAATTATGCTTAAGCTAGCTAGTTGATAAAGTGTTAATGAGAATGGTGATGGGTCAAAAGTGGGAAAGGTAAATAAAACCCGAAAAGTGATCTTTGATACTTCTGTTTATTCCATTCCTAAGAGATTTTTCCCGTATACAGTGATGCTTCTTGGAGGCGAATGAACTGCAAAGTTTAAAGCCTCTTAAAAACAAAGAAAGAAAAAGAAACGTGATGCTTCTGAATCCGGACGCTTTTTAATCCGGACACTTTTTCATTTCATTCAATATCATGCCAAAACCATGACATTTTTTGCATGTTGAATTAATGTGACGGATAGTTACTATTGTATCAATTTAGTTAAGTGTCAAACATAGTACCTAACTGTTAACAAAAAATGTCAAAAATCAAAAATCAATGTGAATTTCACGAACCCATGTCCGGAATAAAAAAAAAATGAGTGGGTTATATCTATGATATAACCGCAATGTTGACGTGGAACTACCTTAGCTTAGCAATTATTCGTTTGTATTGATTAAATTCTTGATTGAATGAAACAGTTTCCAAATTCAATTGAGTTCAATATATTTGCTCTGTGAGTGAAAAAGACGGGTGGGTAATGTCGGGGACATAACCGGAGTGACGTAGGACTATACAAAGGGGACAGCTTTTGCTAAATATATATTTTAAATATATTGTTTTATTTTCTTCTCCTACGTGAATACCTACCTATCTACCTGAATAATGGATTAGTTTTCTGTTTACTCTTTATGAACATGTTGGGGGTTCTGAAAAGAACCTTTGGTGTTGTGTTTTTGCTTTTTTTATACAAACTTTCTCAATTTTTTCTCACTATCTCATAGTTGATTCTTGATTTTTTCCTGGAGGCTTTGTACTTATTAAATGTTCAACGGGGGGCATCTTTTGGCGTATGCACATATCGTACAATCAAAATGATGGATGTGATAGGGAATGCATAGGTGGTCATCAGCGCGCGTTATGTACTTTAGCGGTACACGCTCACAGGATAGAGACAAATCGGCAGACTCAGTCAAAGGGTCGAGTCCAACGAGACGAACGAATGAGCGTTAAAAGGCAGCGATGGCAAAAAAATACATTCATTACGATTTGTTCGCTCGTTGGATTCACATGCAGTCTAAAAAGGGTCCTTTTCAGGATCACAAAATTATCTTCAATCTAAAGAGTTTATTGTTTTGTTATCACTCGATATCCCCATCTTGTTCGGCTAAACCTTTCTGTTTAGCGATTGCGTTTGCCACTCGCCACAGCTTTCACAGTTGGAAAATTTCCTCCCATCCAGCTTGTGACATGTTGTACAGTAAATTACATTTAATGCGACGTGCCGAAGCACCACTCAGTGTCGTATTGGAGGCGATTTTAACCTGTAATTGAACATTTGCGATGACAGTGGTACAGTGTCGACTTTTAATGTGGGATCATAATTTGGACCCCGAACTCTATGTTTACAAAAATGTTCAACTAAATATGTCGTATTACAGGTCCGTCCAATTAGCTAAATGTCGAACTAATTGTAAATTACTGTACTTTCAATCTGGAAACAATTTAAGAATTGGTGAAAATTGAATAATCAGGAAAGTCCCCAACAATCAATAAGCTCAGAACAACTTCCAAATTCACATACTCATCATATCCTGGCAAACAAATTATGAAAAAATCAATTTGTGTTTTATTATTATTTTGGATATTATTTTAGAAAGCATTGAACTGTATTTCGTAAACTCTTTTTGAAAGGTTTGATGGCCCTGATAAGCGCCGTGTTTTATGGAAAGGTTCCAATTTAGAAAACTTAGTACTCGTGACTTTGAAAAAAAAACATTTCGAACGCCCTCGATGCCGCCTTGTTCTGGATTTGCCACCAAAGCAGATTGTATAAAGAACAAACTTTCTTCTTCTGCTACCTGCTGCCGTTTTGCGATTGCGTTTGCCATTCGCCACTCGCTGCAACTGCCTGTTGTCTTGATGTTCACCGAACCGAATGTGTTCTGTTCCGAATGCGGGTTTTCTTATCGTCGCGAGCAGCTTTGCCAGCTAACTCGATCACTTCGCCTTTCCCTTCACTTTTCCTCCTTTACCATGTCCAGACATGACTGCTTGGATTGGTTTGTTGATGTGTTGTGATGCGAACCGATGTGGTGTACGAGAATGAGAATGAGAATGATCGTTACGGCAGTGGAGCGGGGATTTTTAAGCTGACTGGCTGGCTCAAGAATTACGCATGTGTGAGACTGCGACCAATGTTTCGTTCATTTTTTTCTTTTTCCTTTCCAATCGTGCTTCATTCTATTTCGCTGCTGCTCTGGTTGCCCGTTTTGGTCGGTACGATTTGAGGAGCACAAAATGGACCAATCAAAAATGGGCATATAGTGCATTTTGACAATGCTTGATATTTCACAATTATTCAGTTATTTATCTTAAGAAAATTTCGTTAGGATAGATGCGTAGATATATTTCCTATCAATTGATGCAAAAACCTTTGCGATCTATTGAGAAGTGCTCGAGTTATAAGCGTTCCAAATCTTGCATTTTTTCCTACTTGTTCAGTGCCTAGATTTCCATTTCACCCCCTATATATTCCGGTTAGACGTAGTCCTACGTCAAAAAATGAACAAATGCCGTGTAAAGTCAATTCATTTATTGTGATTGATTATTCTTCGTTACAAGTAAATTTAATGACGGACCTTTTACGTTTGGGTTGATGACTAGAACAAAATATATGTACGGAAGAATTATCAAACGTTTGATGAACCAGCCTAAGGCTGAAAATCTTTCCAATAAAGACAAAAAAAAATTATCAAACGATTATTTTATTTTACATTTCCCACTGAAGTTTACATCCCAAAAGTGTACATACTTCTCGAATCTCGAATTTGCTTGAAACTGGGAAGTTCATTCGCTTCTAGTGTCTGCACGATTTTCCCAGGTTCCTAAGTTTAGAAGATCATGTTAGGACAGACATATTCCACTCTGCACAAAGGCAAGCGAGGACAAAAATACTCGCAGTTTGCATTTATTTGCAGAGCCGATTTCCCCAGAAACCTCGGTTTTGAAGTCTATGTTAGGGAAACACATTTCAATCGGAACAAAAATACCCCCGATTAGTATGAATTCGCAATGCCGATTTCCCCACGCTCCATGGATTTGAAGTCTGTGTTAGGGAAACACATTCCAGTCGGAACAAAAATACCCCCGACTTGCATGAATTTGAATTACCGATTTCTCCAGGCACCTTGGTTTAGAAATCTCTATTAGGGAACACATTTCGGTGGGAACAAAAGCTCCCTCTACTTTCGTGTGTTCTTCTTCTTCTTTCTTTTTGGCTTTAAGAGGGTTTAAACTTTTCAGTTCACTCGCCTTTAGGCTCTTTCGTGTGTTTGCAATGCCGATTTCGCTGCTTGGTTTTAAAGTCTGTGTTAGGGAACATTTTTCGATGAGAACAAAAGTCCCCCTACTTTCATGTATTTGCAATGCCGATTTCCCCAAGGTTGCTTGGTTTTGATGGCTGTGTTAGAGAAACCATAAATCGGGCCAATCAAAACGATGCAGTTAGGGCGTTTAGATAACGCCTAATATTTTACAGTTATTCAATTGTTTATCTAATGAAAAACAACATTTTGTTAGTTGCGATAGATGCGTAGAAATATTCCCTATCAAGTGATGCAAACATCTCTCCTATCCAGTACGAAATGTTCGAGCTATAAGCATTCGAAATCTTTCATTTTTTCCTGCATGTTCTGTGTTTAGGTTTTCATTTTACCCTCCATATATTCCGGTTAGACGTAGTCCCACGTCAAAAGCACAATTAGAAAATGATTTTAAATCCGGACGGTTAAAAGTTGACGATTAAATTTCTCATTGAAGGTGTTGCATAAAGGTATGTAAGAATCCTTAGTATGGAGCATGGAGTGTGGAGCAGAGATTTTCGATCCGGGAAATCGCAAAACTCTTCGGTATACAATACGGGGTCGATTAAATGACCGGTTTGTATGTACGTGGGTAACTTTGTAACTTTGTCTGTAGCGCTGTCCCACATTAATAGAAATTTAACCCCCTTCCTGTTGACCGATTGATCTGAAACTTGTAACACACCTTTATCTCTGCAGTCATTGTAAAACTGCGTATTTCATGATCTTGAAAATCCAAAATGGCGGATTTCATATTTTCTCTAAACCCCATTAATATGGGTGTCAATCGAACTGAAAGTAGAACACAGTTATTTATGAGAAATTCAAATCCAAAATGGCGCCATATATCTATTTTTTCCAAACCATATCAATATGGGTATCAAATGAAAGAGCTTGATTAGTAGAATACAATTATTGATGAAAAATGCAAATTCAAAATGGCCGCCACCACAAAATGGCGCCATATATATTTTTTTCCAAACCTTATCAATATGGGTATCAAATGAAAGAGCTTGATTAGTAGAATACAATTATTGATGAAAAATGCAAATTCAAAATGGCCGCCACCACAAAATGGCGCCATATATATTTTTTTCCAAACCTTATCAATATGGGTATCAAATTAAAGTGCTTGACTAGTAGAATACAATTATTGATGATCTTGTGATCTTGTGAAAATACAATAAATAATTGAATTAATCAAAAAGCTTGTTGATTCTGATACTTAACATAGGGAAATTTTGAGAACACGTCATAGCTTGTGCTAGCGATCGCGTTTTTAGACGAGATTTGAATTCTGTTTTCTGGCAACCCGGCAGCCGATAATGATCATGAGATTCAGTAACGAATCAGCTAAGCCGACTCAGTTCCATTTCGTATGCAGAGCAGATCAGTAGTAGAAATTCGAATATATAGTTATAGTTGAATAGAAATAGAAAATAAAATTGTGTTTCATGTGAAGGGATTTATGAAGAGAAATAAAAAGTGACTTACCTGGACTTCGCTGGAATCGCCGTTAGTACGCTGCTGCTTGCTTCCTTTGCTGTTCGCCGTTGCTGCTGCTGCTGAAGGACCTGAAAAGGAGAAGCCTGGAACTTACCTGTCTCGTCTGCTGCTTCTGCTGCTACGGAGTGAGTTGTAAAAGAAAAACACAACGTAGGACTAATTGAGAGCGCCAACAAAACTTTTGTTCTCTCGAAGAATTGCAAAAAAACACGTGTCCGGATTTCAAAGCATGATTAACAAAGTGTCCGGATTTGAAATCACGACACGATGAAAGAAATTTCAAATTTTGAATAAATATAAGATGGTTTTGTGGAATTCTGTGATTCTTAACTTAGATGAAGGTTCTATAGGAACTTTTTCATGCTATGATATGCGTCCGAATTTCGAAGCATTACTATATAAGCGGAAATAAAATCGCCAAATGTGGCCAGCCCAGTAGCTGACTGCAGCCAGCAGCGAAATAGTTGAGGGTATTCCTTTTATATTGCTGAAATGCGATGTATAACTTCTTTGAGGACAAATTGTACTTTTTCAACATTTAACACACATTCGAAATGATTTCATATCTTAGTTGAATAAAATTGTTGCTCTCGTGAGCAATGAACTTCTACGCTTCGTCTATTATTCGTTTGTTTGTTTATTTGTACATTTGTTTATTTCTTTGTTTGTTTATTTTAATTTCTTTATTTGTTTATTTGTTTATTTGTTTATTTGTTTATTTGTTTATTTGTTTATTTGTTTATTTGTTTATTTGTTTATTTGTTTATTTGTACCAACTAAATTTCAAAAATGTTCTTTTGTACTCTTTGCATTGCTTTTTAAATGTTAAAAAATGATTTTTGATTGCTTGGTAAGGAATTCCAGCGACTAATATCTCTCACAAATATAGTTTTGGCATTAAAAGCAAAAGAATGCACCGGTAAAACATATTTCTCTTCTCTATTAACGCATGCATTAAAAAATGAACAAATTTCGGATGCCGATAAAAAAAAAATACAAAATATGAAGCGGCCCTAATCGCTTCAGACATCATTATAGAGACGCTTGGAGAATGCTTCGCTCCATTTTTCCATATTTCATTTTAACACGCGCGTTGTTGTCAATTTACAAAAGTACATCCACCTTGGAGATGAACGGCCCTGTTGTTAATTTTTGTTTCCGCGTATGCTAAATTTGCCCTAGTTTAATTGTGTTGCTCTTTACACAATCGCGTGCAGAGTCAGCACGAGGAAGCGCGCGCCAAATTTTGTATTAGTAAATAAGAAAACAAGAATTGTAAACATGACGAATAATAAAAGCATTCGAGGCAGTCAAGCTCGGGGGATTAGTACTCAGAATTTCTACCGCGCCGGGCGCGTTCAATTTTTCCTCCGAAAGGTCCATGATTTGGTATCAAGCCAGTGCCGAAGACGGTCGGTTCAAATATAATCCAAAGAACCAAATTTTCCTTAAATCCTACGTTTATTGGACCTTCTACAAAAATGCATTGACGATCAGTTGATTTGCATCTGCCTTAGCGAAAACTGTGAATCAACTACGTTAGATACTTTGAAAATTGATTTCCAGAGCGCGAAGAAGTTGGACATACTGAGGCACTTCGTGTCCATCGGATATAGCAGATTGGGCATTTCAAATATCTTTTCTCTTCAAGAAAATGACTAGGGCGTCGAAAGGAAGCCTGGTTCTGGTCATCCGAGAGTGCAGAGTAACCGTAAAGTGCAGCAGAAGCTAGAGAAGAAGACCGAGAGCAAAGTAGCCTTATCGTCCCGCCCCTTGGAAGGGAGGTCGGAGCAACCGGCCAAACTATGAACAAGTACATTTATGCGGAAGCGTCAGTCCAGGCCGGCCGTGCCTGAGCCGCACCCAGAAAGAGCGGCTGACAACAAATCACTGGAGATGGACCTTTAAACAGAGAAGCAGCTAGTCGCCAAGGTCACGAAAGATCTGAAGAACATTCTGACAAATATCTTCTCATCGATCATGGCCGCGGTCAACTACCGTAAGGCTTCCCTGGGGGGCGTCAAATAATTGTTTTAGAAGGCCTTATAAATCCGCATTCAAGGAAAATTTAATCCATTGTATTACCTTTTTTAGTTTTTTTTATCGCCATCCGAAATTTGCCCGTTACTTCTCAAAAGGTATCAGCTCTTTATGTATATATTCGGACCAATTCGTTGTAATGATTTTATGAAGTATTAGGCAATAGCGAGCTTTCATAAAGTTATGGAAAGAATAACCTAAAGGTTTGTTCTGCAAATGCGAAATACTATCCAGAAGATCAAGATTGAATACAAACCGAACATAAGCATTAAGTGCGATTCTTAATCTATCTAGAGTCTGTGTTCTTCTTTCTTTGTTTTTAAGAGGCTTTAAACTTTGCAGTTCATTCGCCTCTAAGGGAGTCTGTGTGCTCACTGAAAGCAGGAGAAAGAGTCACGAAATGCATTGACAATCAGTTGATTTGCATCAGCCTTAGCGAAAACTGAGAAACAACTACGTTAGATACTTTGAATTCTATCCAGAGCGCGAAGTAGTTGGACATACTGAGGCACTTCGTGTCCACCGGAAATAGCAGATCGGGCATTTGAAATATCTTTTCTCTTCAAGAAAATGACTAGGGCGTCGAAAGGAGGCCTGGTTCTGATCATTCGAGAGTGCAGAGTAACCGTAAAGTGCAGCAGAAGCTAGAGAGGAAGACCGAGAGCGATAAGGCTGTCCCGCCCCTTGGAAGGGAGGTCATGTCACGAAATATGGTAGAATGAAGCTTTTGTTTCTTGGTTCCAGAAAGATTCTTTCAATTGGGAACATCGTAGAGTTCCGTATATCTTGCCACATTGGCCCAATATGAATTTATCCCACTGGAAATTATGTTGGATAATGAAACCCAGACTAGTAGCACTATCTACAAACTGAATTGCGAAATCTCCGATAGTCAAATGGGTAACATTATTACCACGCGTAATAAGAAGAGCTTTTGATTTTAATGCATTAAGCTTTAAACAATTTGTCCCTGCCAAAGTTCTTATAGAATTTAAATCATCGTCAACCCTGGTAGATCGTTTTTTATACTGATGGTTAACCACGGAGATCGATAATCAAGGTCTAACCGAGCCAACACATCCCGCACCGGCACATTGGGCTGTTTCCCTCGGGCCCGAAGAGAGTTAACAGCGTCTGAATAAAGCACTCACAATTTCTCGTATCTTCTCAAGAAAGTACGGCAAGTGTTTTTCCGGCCTCACTGAACAGACAGCTTCGACAGAGCTCAGACTATCCGTAACAATGTAATAGTTTTCAACAGGTCGTGAGGCGACGCTGTCCAGCGCCCAGTGTATCGCTACCAATTCATCATTATACACTGAGCAAGTATACTGAAGACTGTGGGAGATGCTAAAAAATTCGTTGAACACTCCCATACTTCGCACCGAAGATCGTTGGAATGATGCCCGATCGAAGATAATCTGAAATACCATGGGTATTCTGTTTCGTGGACAGATCAAAATGCACAGAGTAATTGATGTAGTCAGAAAAACAAACACAATTGGGAATATATGAAGGAGGAACAACTGCATGGATATGAATTCATGATATGAACTCATGAATCCAGAGTGAAAATTTATCTCGATCAGCAGCTCATAATTTCCGATCACCAATGGGTTCAGAACCTTACACCGGATGAGGAACCGAAGAGATAATAAATTGAAGCGATCTTTTAGTGGGAATACGCCTGCCAAAACCTCGAGACTCATGGTATGCGTTGAGGACATACATCCCAACGCAATACGGAGACAAAGATAGTAAATTCGCTCGTGTTCAATGAGGCGTGTTTTGGCAGCTGATTGAAAACTGCTATACTCCATCAATGAGAGTATAGTTGTTCGATATTGAAAGATCTGTCGGTAATTGTACGGAGAAAGTTTATTCTTTGTTGGCATTTTTTACTCAGATACCTAATATGTGCCCCCAAGTACATTTGGAGTCGAACCAGACCCCATCGGTTTGCCCGAAGCTTTGGTTCGCTGGTCTATGCTTCCTAGAAAAGACGACCATCTCTGTTTCCTACGTGGAGAACTCAATCCCTAGACTAATGGCCCAGGTTGAAAAATTGTTCAAAGTATCTTGCAGTTCGGATTCGTTTGATAGACATTACTCCATCATCTGCAAGTCGTCTCAGGCTGGAATTTTGTGTAACGCAATTGTCAAAGTCGCTTACGCAGAAGTTGTACAAAAGGGTGCTTAAACATGAGCCCTGGGGGAGGCCCATGTAAGACTTACTGCCGAATCTCCGTGAGAAAAATTCAAATGTTCCTCGCAAAGCAAGTTATATAATGTGTTATTCAATAGAGGCGGCAGACCCCGAGAGTGTAATTTGTTTGACAAAACCTCTATTGAAAACGAATCAAATGCCCCATTTATGTCCAAGAACACTGAAGCCATTTGTTTTTTTTTCGGTGTAAGCCATTTGAATTTCTGAAGAAAGCAACGCAAGACAATCATTCGTCCCCTTGCCCATGCGGAACACATATTGTGTATCTGAGAGAAGGTCATTTGTTTAAACCCAACGATCAAGGCGAAACAAGATCATTTTCTTCAACAATGCCCGAATACAGGACAAGGCGGTACGAATTGAAGTCGAACGCGGGCTTACCGAGTTTTAGAATAGCTATAACTCGAACTTGTCTCCAACTATCTGGAACAATATTATGCTCCAGAAACTGTTGTTTCGCCACATTAGGAAGGTTTTCAACAAGTTGAACTTAATTCTATCCGATTATGGAGCATAATTGTTACAAAAAAGAAAGAGCAAGAGAGAATTCTACCATCGAAAACTCGGAATCAAGATCGAACCATCTCGTGGTATATCTCGAACAATTTTTTGCACGGTGTTGGAATCGGAACAAACCTTCCGTGCAAAATTCGAAATCCATCGATGTGAATATTTTTGGCTTTCATTCGATGAAGAGCGAATTCTCATGTTTCGAGCCTCTTTCCATAATTTCTTTATTGTCGTTTCGAGTGACAAACCTCCTACGAAATTTCGCAAATATGCACGTTTTTCCCTTTTTTTTTATCAAAAATATATATTTTATTAAGACTCATATGGCGTCAGCCTAACGGGGCCGGGAGTTCAATATTTTGACAATGTTTGCTTACAACTATGTTAGTAATATGTAACCGATCCCTTGATCAAGTTTTTAAGTTTTTAAGTGCGCTGTCATAGATCAAACGTGGAAGGAAGTTATAATCCTTCAATGGAGGTAAACCATCTCTGGAATTTATGGTTAGAGCAATCGCGTCCGCATATTCTTTCCAGTCAATGTGTCATGTAAGGTCGTATGCTACGTTTATTGATTCAGAAAAATTCAACCCATTGGCGATATAAATTTTGATTGGCAAGTGATCACTCCGGTGTGATCCTGGATTACATTCCACTTGGAATCTAACGATAATGGATTCGAGCAAAGCGAAAGAGCGCATGGGTTAGCAATGTTACATATAATATATCAACAATGGACGGTTGTCGTCGTATTGTTCCCCCAGACGGTACCGTGAGAGTTGATGTCTTCCGTGGCTCAGGAAGGCTAACCTGAACTCTCGAAGGCCAATACAAGCTAACAATGCAAAGGGTTTTGCCTCCGATGTTTGCATGATAAGCAACAGCTTCGATTCCCCCAATAGGTGGAAGGTCAATTCTGAAAAATGAGTGGCACTTATTGATCCCCAATAGCACTCCTCCGTAACGGTTATCACGATCCAAGCGCACAATTGTAAAATCGTGAGAAGAGAAATAGTTTTGAGAAGAAAATCAAGTTTCGTACAGAGCAAAAACATCACAATTGAAGTTATAAATAAAACATTTGAATGTATCCAATTTAGGGATAAGACTATGATAATTCCACTGTAAAATAGTGGTATCTCCGACCTCTATATTTAAATTAAACATCAAGAGAGATAATCTTTGCAAAAAAGGGCCATGTTTGCATCAATTGCTTCTGGAACACCGGTGACAATGGTTTTGATGGAGTCGGAAACATTGAAACAAGTAAAGATTTGATCCGCAATAAGATAAATAAGTCAACTTTATAAATCCCAATTGGGAAGTTGAATTTGACGGAAGAACAGAGACAGTTGGGGTTTTTGATGTTTCCTCGAGTGCTGAGTCGTTCGAAGGTGAATTAATCTCACGGAAGCCAGGAGAAACCTGATTTTGCTAACAAGGGATATCTCGAATTTTTTTTCCGCTTCAAGGGAGATCACAGTCTCGTTACCGGAAGAAACGTTTCAGTGTCTTTGCTGTTACTTTGTTAACTGACAGGGAGAATCATTTTCAGAGATCTCCATATGGAGGTCTCCTCCCTCCGCCATTTCACAATTAGCACTTATATTCTTTTGTTTTGTAATATTCCTCTATAAATTTTAATTCGTATATAGGGTTGGGGATAAAGAAATGTCGTATTTCTGATCGAAATTTGACGCTTTATTTTACATACTTGAAATTATCCAATTTAAGTCAAATATGCGCCATTTTTTTCGCAAACTTGTTGCCATTTAGAAGGCAACTTCATTATCCCCCTCTTATAAAGTTTTCACGATTTTTTTCGGCCGCCTTCGTTGCAGTTTTGCAGTTTTACCTCGCAGGTAGTAAAAACGTAAAATATGGCCAATTTCTTGCTTGGTGGACTCCATCTTTGACGCGCTATAACTAGAGACTGAGAAGGACAATCACAACACTGTCAGAACGACACTTGTAGCACGATTGTCGTCTTTAAAAAGCCGTATAGTATGACCCGATGCGATAAGTAAAACACAAGATATGTTTAAGTGTTGCCATATATTGACAATATACGACATTTCTTTTTCCCCAACCCAATATATTTTTCCGGAGTGTATCTTACGTCAATCCAAATGCGCACACCAGTGTAGATGAACTGTAGCGTTGAGCTTTCACGGCGGTGATGAAAATGTGTCTCAGGCACCACTACACGCTATCGTCGGTGTGCTTTACTCGCACTGGTATTGTTTGGCGAACGCGAAATACCGTAATGATCGCTGACGATAAAGGCCATTTCTTGCACTTGTGCACGACACCTTATTTATTGGGCCTGATTCTCGAATACACTTCGAATACACTTCATGGTGGAAACGAAATAAACGGCACGCCATTGCACTACGTTTTACGAGTTAGTGAAGTGTGGAAGATAATAATGAGTTTTCAGGCAGAATGAACACTTTTCAAATAAAAAACAGGAAGTGGATTATATCTGTGATATAACCGCAAGGGTGATGTAGGACTATCGTTGATTTAGTAATAATTTGTTTTTAGTTGCATCTGAATCAATTCTGAATGAATGAATAATTGAATATTTTGGAGACTTCGAAAACGAGAGCGTTACGTTGAAGGCACAATGTTCAGCAAAATAAGCAATCACACGAAAGTTGTATAATACATAATACATTGCTTGTATTGTGATATGATTCGTATCACAATCATGAGAATCAGGCCCATTGTCTGCGTAGCTAACGGGACACTGCAGAATAGTAGCACTATTACAACTCAAATCACTTCACCAAATTGATCATATGGCTGAACTTGTCAACAGTTGACGATCGAATCAAGATGATATAGAAATGGGCTAAACAGCAAGATTTTGCAACAAAAAAGATCGGACAATCCGAAGCATATTAAAAATAGTTTTAGTTTTACCCAAAAATAATGGATTACTTTTTCCCCGAACCTAATATATTTCAGTTGTTCGTTTATCATTAAGTTTATCAACCTCTCAAGAATTTCTAAAATTTATCGATGTTTAATCTTGCTTGTCTAAATTTTTTTGTCGAGTGTAATTGTATGGTTACCATAACTGAGCAATAACACGCACTCAAATATATTCTCTGCGATTTTTTCTCAGAGAATAAATGGCAACAATTCATGGATTTGATTACGCGCCCCAATTGAACAATAAACCACCCTCTCGTTTATTTTCCGACGTTCGTTTGTCTCCCCCATAATCAATGTTCGAGTCATTCAGTATTCCTCGCGAATGAAAAAAGATGAAAACAAAACCAGACAGGAAAAGTTAAAGACATTTCACACCACTCTAACAAAAGTTGATGGCAATGTGAAATAGGTATGTTTTCATAAATTACTGACATTGAGGAGATTAACACACAGTGGAACCCAGTCAGGTTTGGTGGTAAACGATCGATAAAATAAAGAGGGGAAACAGAGAAGCAATAGAACTCGACACTGGCATTGATATAGTTTGCCTGGATAATTTATCAAGACACCACATCATCACAATGATCGGAGATTGCATCGGTAGATTAGTAGCTGGGGTTGTTTCGGTAATGTGTTTCCAGGATAATAGGTTGGAAATGAGTTGAACAACACAATCCCTAGTTCAGACACATGAACAAAGATTGAATTATTGTTAACCTGTATTTACAGATTGTCAAGAGTAAAAATAATTTTTTATTTGATTCGATATATAATATGAATTTACTCACTCTCCAACGCTGCTTCCTATCGCCTTCAAGGGTATCTTCTCGGTGTAGATATAATCCCAATTATCGATTTTGATAGATTCCGATCTATAGTGCCGCCGAAAGCGGTATTCTTCATCCAATTTGACACTTCCACTTCCACTATCACTTCCACACTGACAATGATTCGCACAACTGTTGACAATTTTCAACTCCCCCACGTTGGCCACATCCGGGAGGGGCGGCATCTGTGTATCACTGGGAGTTTGGATCAGTATCTGAGGATGCCCCATCCGAAAGTTGGGATTCGATTCGGCCAGGTTCGTTGGACCGGTAATACAGGCCGGTTCTACAATCGAGCTGTAGGTTCGACCTCGGGAATCAACACGCATTTGCACAACGGCCATCTTGGTTAGAATCGAGGGCCATGTTTTACTGTATCTCAGCAGGGACATTGTATCGCAAGGGCTTCTAAACTCGGTTCATCGTCACTAACGCCTCAGGCGTTCGGATGTTTTATAGCATTATTTATTGTCGCTCTGCTGGCCTCGGAATGGGAAAATCATTGCCGCCATTACTTCTTGCACCGCTAGTATTACTGTGGGGTTGCGGTTTTATTAGGCCAGACATCGTTAAAACGATGACAGTTTTCTTGGCGAGCAAATTACACGGCACCGCGTTTGTGTAAACGTTGACCTCTTTTCCAGGTTCAGCCGGATGATTAATACTCTGAAAAGGAGACAAATAAAAGGTTGTTAAAATGGTGGAAAAGTCACAGTCAACGAATACTGATAAATGGCAGATATAGTGGCAAAACAACAGTTTGGGCTGCTTTTAACCATGAAAACAGCGTTTGACTATCGTAGCTGTGTCCTGCCACCTCAATAATGGAACAGCGCGTGGCCAATTTGGGTCAACGGAAAATATATTACGTCCGGCGAAAATGCAGCGTGTGGCTATGGGAACGCTTTCCAGCATCCTCATCGACTCGGTTATGACGCATAGCAGAAAACATAGATGTTTTAGGATCAAAAATAGAATACACAGTGCGTTGATTATGTGTATATGTGTTGGATATTTAAACGAATTAAATTTCGTGATTCAGACTTTCGCTTCACGCAAGGAACGATCCTCACAAAGCCCGAACCCATGTTTGTGTCATGAGAATGATTCTAGCCGCGAAACACAAAAAACAGTTATCATCCACCCGAAAGTTTCATTGTACATTTTTTGTTGCTTCCCTTCCGGAAAGTGCTTTATTTCGTAGGGAGTAAGAACGACTGATGGTGACTGCGTCATGGGAATAAAAATAGTGTGCCTGACTGCTGTCGACGGACACACAAAGAAATAAATTGTAAAATTAGAGTAATCTGAGGGAAACACAAACAACCGACGAAAAGATGAGAAGTTGTTGAAATCAATACTCTGGGACTTGACAGCGTTCGACAATTTGTTTCGTTGATTGCCCACTCAAATGAAAATCGTTGCCATCATTCATTTTCCTTCCACAATTTCGCCGCCTGTCCGTTTAGTTGGGCGGCTGTTGGTTTTTCACTCTGTTGCCCTTAATTTGTGGGCGATTTGAACGAAAGCAACATATCGCCTGTTTCCCTTTGGTGGGCACTCCTTGGCACGCTATCAGAGCATGAACGAGCAAGAGGAATCGGCCGAAGAAAGGAATATGTACATTATCGCGGGTGTTCTAGAAAAAATGAGACGATAACCTGCTACAAAAGTAATAAAGGGTTTTATTTAAATCTCGTAGCAAGTGATCTTGGTGAATGATGTTGAATTATTTCCAATTATTCATTACTCGAAATTAGAATGTTGTAGTAATAGTAAAAATCTAGGGGAGGTGGGGGTAAAACAGACATGTTAAGAAGAACTTCAATTATATTTTTGGAAACTCATGCATTTGCGAGTTGTTTCGTAAGCAATTCAGTGGTGTTTTTGTCAGTGAAAGTCTTGATAGTGATCAAGTCTCTGCAACCGTTAAAAATGTACCCAGCCTGTCATCGGTCGGAGCCTGCCCTACGATTAATCGTAATGTTGTACAAGATGCCTGCTCTAGATTGAAGAAATCTACGAATGCTGGACCCGACAGCATTCCATCTATCGTACTGAAGATGTGTTCCAGTAGCCTCTCGCTACCGTTGAGTATTTTGTTCCACCGCTCCATCCTGAGTGGGACTTTCCCGACTGCTTGGAAAAATTCTTTTGTTTTCCCTGTCTTCAAAAAAGGCTCTAGGAAGGATGTAACTAATTATAGAGGAATCGCGTGCCTTTATGTCATCTCCAAGCTATTCGAAATCATCGTATTGGATTTTATCACCCATGCTTGCAACAATTACATCGTCGAGGAACAACATGGTTTCGTGTCTAAACGGTCGACTTCCACGAATCTTCTTCTGTACACATCATACATCGCTCGTTCACTTGAACTGCGACAGCAAATCGATGCGGTATATACCGATTTCTCCGCAGCATTCGACAAAATCAACCACAACATCGCTGTAGCTAAGCTTCAACGTCTTGGTTTTAAAGGTCCCTTCTTATTCTGGCTACGGTCTTATCTCACTGATCGTATTATGTCGGTGAAAATTGGAGACACTATATCTTCTCCTTTTCGTGTAACGTCTGGTGTTCCGCAAGGGAGCCACCTTGGCCCATATATTTTACTGCTATACCTTAATGACATTAATTTTCGTCTGAAGTACCTGAAGCTCTCCTACGCCGATGACTTCAAGTTGTTTTTCCGTGTGAATTCCACTGGAGATGCGGAGTTTCTGCAAGAGCAGCTGAATATTTTTGCTGAATGGTGCGCAACGAATAGAATAATTTTAAATCCATCCAAATGTTCGTTTATTTCGTTTTCTCGAAAGCGCACATTGATATGCTTTGAATATAGACTGCACGGTGAAATTTTGAAACGTGTGGACATTATTAAAGACCTTGGAGTTATGTTAGACTCTAAACTAACCTTTTGTGATCATATAGCTTACATTACTTCTAAAGCATCCAAAGTCCTCGGCTTTATTTTCCGTGTCACGAAGCAATTCACAGATGTACATTGCATCAAGGCCCTATATTATGCATTGGTTCGATCCGTTCTAGAATATGCTTGCGTTGTATGTTCACCATATTACCAAAATAGTGTACAACGTATTGAGTCGATTCAGCGAAAATTTGTTCGATTTTCCTTGCGTAATCTGCCATGGAATGACCCATTTAATCTGCCCAGCTACGAGGATCGCTGTAGTCTCATAGGATTGGATTCATTGGGCTCTCGAAGGAATGTTACCAAAGCGCTTTTTGTATCTGATATTATTTTATCAAATATCGATTGCCCCGAATTGCTATACTTAATTAATTTTAACATTAGTCGTCGCAATTTGCGTACCCGTAACTACTTGTACCTTCCACCATCTCGAACAAATTACGGCTACAATGAACCCGTAACCAGTATGTGTCGTGTGTTCAATCTTTGTAGTTCGTCTTTTGATTATCACCTTTCCCGTTCGTCCCTCAAAGCGCTCTATTCTGCTATTCTTAAGTAATAATAATTGTTATAGGTTTAATATTTAGTTCTATAGTTTTATAATTAGTTTTATTATTTAATAATTAATTCTCGGTCATTAAGGCAAACATGTTAAGCCTGTTGATGTTTGTAAAATAAAATAAATAAAAAAAATTAAATTTTGATGCAGTTTCATGCAATTCAATATACTGTTTTTCTACCTAATTGGCCAAATATTTTACAAAAAAGTGTTTTCATTGTTTTTTACTGAAAGTAAAACAGACCGAAAAGAATAACATTTCTTTCGATGCGGATACTATGGACACATAGGAGGGGCAGAGGATTGAATATGGACAGGTTTGTAATATAAGGCTGTCAAAAAAGTCCTGCGGTATTTCCGCGAGGTGTCGTTGTAAGCGCGTAGTTCTAGTTGTATTCATTGTATCGAGTCATACTATAGCTTGTTGGTCAAGGTATTTTTGCGCGCTATAATATAGTCCTTGACAGTGTTTTGTTTGGTTAAGTCATTCGTGAGTTATAGTGTCGCAAATATGGAGCAAAATAAAGAGAAAATCCGACATATTTTACAGTACTACTATGACAAAGGCAAAAATGCATCTCAAGCTCCCAATAAAATTTGTGCAGTTTATGGACCCGATACAGTTTCCATTTCCACCGCACAACGATGGTTTCAACATTTTCGTTCTGGTGTAGAGGTCGTCGAAGATGCGCCACGCTCCGGAAGGCCTGTCGTCGAAAATTGCGACAAAATCGCTGAATTAGCCGAGAAAGACCGGCATAGTAGCAGCCGTAGCATCGGCCAAGAGCTGGGGATAAGTCATCAAACCGTTATTAACCATTTGAAGAAGCTTGGATTCACAAAGAAGCTCGATGTATGGGTGCCACACACGTTGACGCAAAAAAACATTTTTGACCGTATCGACGCATGTGAATCGCTGCTGAATCGCAACAAAATCGACCCGTTTCTGAAGCGGATGGTGACTGGCGATGAAAAGTGGGTAACTTACGACAACGTGAAGCGCAAACGGTCGTGGTCGAAGCCCGCTGAAGCGGCTCAGACGGAGGCCAAGCCCTCATTAACGGCCAGGAAGGTTCTGCTGTGTGTTTGGTGGGATTGTCAAGGAATAATCTATTATGAGCTGCTTCCCTATGGTCAAACGCTCAATTCGGACCTGTACTGCCAACAACTGGACCGCTTGAAGGTAGCACTCATGAAGAAGAGGCCATCTTTGATAAACAGGTTCAGATAATGTCCACGTGGACACAAAACAATCACTTCTGTATTCAACAATACGTGAGTTCTATTCTGCATAACCAAAAGAAGCCATATTTATCAATAAAAGGATCGAGCTGTCTGCTAGTCGAATATTCATATTTTTTCATATCGTTGAACTTCTCTCCTGAATGTTTATTATGAGAGTGACATACATGAACTGAGAGCAATCGATTTATTTTCATTTGTTTTAGAGAATCATGGATGAAAATGAGAGATGAAGACTCCAACAAAGTAAAAACTGCTTCGTTTAAAGTTTTAACACTCCCAAGTTTTTGAAAATGGAACACGAACAACATATTCTTTCAAGGATAAAAATACCATATCCCTAGAAGAGTGTCCCTAGCAACGAAGACAATCTTCGTTGAACTGTAATATTTTCTGGAACACACTTCTATTCGGTTGTCCGGGAAGTTTGTGCTGCCACTAATGATAATCAAATCAAGACACTGATCAAGAATAATCCTCAGTACACAACACAGCAGATTCATCACTAATATTTATATTCACGAGCACCCGGTTAACCTTGGTCACGTAAAACGCTGGAAATTATGGACTATGAAATGTTTTATCATCATCACAACAATGTTGGGTTATAGGAATATTCGCCAATGATATGGTAAATGAGTTGTCAATCGAGGTTTTCTACTTTAGAGGCAAAATAGAAGTCACATGGTGGTCAAAATTTACAACAGGGATGCGTTCTGGAGCCAAAACTCACAACGAACGCATCTCCCGCCGTAGAACGGTGAAAATACTGTGGTAGTCTACTGCAACCTGCGGATTATCTTTGGCCTGCTACCATAAACACCAGCAGTCTCGGTATGCGCTGAAGTAGGGGAACCTCTGTTTGACATCTTCGTGGACTTGACGATAGTCTCCAGAACTGTGAGATTCCTCGCCTAAACCAGTGAAGACGAGGAGACGCACCTGACTGTCTTAGTAAAAAAAAAATCGTACAACAGGTGACACACTCCGTCCTCCCATCGATAGCTAAAAAACTTTCGAGCGGGAGCTAGTTCAATGGGCTCGAAGCAAACTGTTGTCGAATTTATCTCACGAAAACATCACGAAAATGGCCCGTTGTAGCGAGGTTATTCCTCAGGAGAATCAAAGGTTGCATAACCAGTTTGCTTGACATCTTGTTTCAATTCGCATTTAGAGCCTCAAAACAAGAATTTTTCCATCGTTACTTTTCGACGAAAAAATTGACCTTATTTCATCTTGGTTTCAATGTTGATCGACGCGTCTACTTGAATGGAAACCTTACTGAATCTGCACGAAACATCAAAGGAGCTGCACTGAAACTGAAACGCCAAGGACGACTTCAAAACGTGTTCTCGAAGGACGGAACCATCTATGTCAAATTGCACGAGAACGTTCCGGCGGAACCAATCTTTGATTAGGAGCAGCTGATGGAGTTTGGAACCCGAAAATAACCCTATCCTATACTTGTTCTTTACTCCTTCCAAGAAAATTCCATGATTCCCTTCCATCAACTTTCCATGTTATCATCCTTCCTGAAAGTCAAAAACTACAAATTACGCAGAGGGGTACATCGTCGGACAGAAGTCATATTTGCACTACTTGTATTGCTGCTGCTACTGTTGTTGTTCCTGCTATCGCTGCTGTTGTTGTTCCTGCTGATGCTGCAACCTCCCACATTCTGTAGTTGTAGTTCTTATAGTTTTCAATTGAATTTGCGATCTATGCCACATTCACAGTAAATTAAAATAAGATTAATTAAGAATACGAATGAATTTGAAATGTATGTTGCCATTTTCATCAATTTAGTGCTCCTGATTCCCTTTCAGCTACGCCAGTGGATGCTCGCACGATGTCTTTTGTTTTTCCTCTATGTTGATTCCGGTTAATCGTGTCGATGATATTGCACGTCCTCAGAGAAGTATTGCCGATATTCCGCGAGCCTTTATGAATGTTGCTCTACGTGATGATTGTGTTAATCTTTGTCATATGAATGCACAAAGTCTGTCACTAGCTTATGAGAATATAATTTTGACAGGGGATTTCAATACAAATTTGAAAAAAGTTTGCGCTAAAACAACTCGGTTCAGCGAGGTTCTGGAGAGATTTGGGTTGTTTCCTACTCACCTACTCACTTCTATCCTGGTGGAAGCTCTTTGATTGATCTTCTAATAACAAATGACAAAAATTTCGTTCTTAATTTCAATCAAGTGTCAGCCCCAGGTTTTTCTCATCACGATATGATTTTTTCATCTTTTAACATAATTCGTTGCAATGATGATAAACCGAACATTTTTCGGGATTATAATCGAATTAATTTTTCTGAGTTGCAAAACATATTAAACAACTTGGATTGGTCGTTATTGTATAGTATCACTGATTCTGATTTGGCTCTTGATTTCTTCAACAACCAGATTATTTTTTTTATCCCATTTATTTATTTAAGGCTTATTAGCATTTTAGCTGTAACAGAGCCGAATTTTAATCGTGTACATGTCACATGGTTATCATATCTATAATTAGCACATTACACAGTTGCCATTCGCCAGTATTCCTTCTATACCATTACATATGGTACATTCACACAGTAGCCATTTAGGCGTAAGGGTATTCTTTCTGTTCTTCCATTATCCAGTTGGACCACCGGACAGCGGAGACAGTTGTTTGATCATTGTTGAGTTATTTATAGAACAGTAGCCCGATGTGTCTGGCAGAGCAGAGCAGTTGTATGGATGAATCGATCTTATTTCGACCGTGGATCGATCTCCATCGCTGGTGATTGTTGCGTGGACGTAGCTATCCTGTAACAACACAAAGATGGTCAATGAGGGCCCTGAGTTTTGAACTCACGATCGATCGCTTACAAAGCGAACGCGCAACCAATGTGGCTACGGAGACCCCCTTTCCACCAGATTATTGAAATTTATGAAAATTGTGTTCCATTAAGAGCTCATAGTCCCAAAGCAAATGTACCTTGGTTCAACAATAACATTTTGAATGCTATAATAGCTAGAGATGTTGCATATCGCCAATGGAAAAGTAGTAGAAGTTCTCAGGACCATTTTCAGTTTAAAAGACTTCGCAATAAAGTAACTCTATTAGTTAACCAAGCCAAATCTAACTATACGACGTCCTATTTAGAGTCTGCGACTTCAAGCAAAGAACTTTGGAAAAAACTCAAACGACTTAATGTTACTGTAGATCCGTGTAATAAAGGAAAGCATAACAATACTAGTGATGAGATAATTCTTTTTTTGGTGAAAACTTCACACATGATCCGGAACTTCCTTCAATATCACCTCCTAACATTTATGGTTTTTCATTTGCTTCGTGTAACGAGTTAGAATTCTGGAATGCCATATCTTCAGTTAGCTCTAATGCTATCGGTATGGATGGCATTCCTTTGAGGTTCATTAAAATTATTTTGTCATTAGTAATTACGCCCATAACGTATCTCTTCAATTTATTTATAACGACTGCCCAATTTCCTCGGGCCTGAAAAGCTACAAAGATAATTCCAATTCGTAAGAAACCTGCGTTTACTTGTTTGAACAATCTTCGTCCAATCAGTATTCTATGTTCGCTGTCTAAGATTTTTGAGAAAATTTTTAAAATTCAAATTCAAAACATTATTCAACGGTTTAATCTGCTCAGTCCTAATCAGTCTGGTTTTAGATCCGGTCACAGTACTACTTCGGCGTTGCTTAAGGTTCATGATGACATACATCAATTTATTGAGAAAAAAGGGGTAGCATTTTTACTTTTAATAGACTTTTCTAAAGCATTTGATAGAGTTTCTCACGTCAAATTATTGCGTAAACTGTCCTGTCAGTTTAACTTCAGTCGTAAAGCTGTTTTTCTTATCAGTTCCTATCTGAACTCTCGCACTCAGATAGTTGAAATTGATGGAACATTATCCAGCTCAATTAATATTTTATCTGGAGTACCCCAAGGATCTGTTTTAGGTTCACTTCTCTTTTAATTATTTATAAACGATTGGTATTTGAAATTTTGTGTCATCCACATGTTTGCAGATGATGTACAACTTTATATTTGTTCAACTGATGCTAATGTGGAAGACTTGGCTCAGTTGATCAACACTGACCTGAAGAGTGTTTGGAAATGGTCCTCGGATAATCTGCTTCCTATTAATTCATCAAAAATTAAAACAATGTTTATTGCTAGACGTAACACGCGCACAAATTTACCAGACATAATCATCAATAATCAAAAAATTGAATGTGTTGATAAAGCTTCCAATCTTGGTGTAATTTTCCAATCCAACCTTGAATGGAATGTGCAAGTAAATTCACAATGCGGGAAAATATATGCAGGTCCACGACATCTTAGACTCACAGCGAGTATGCTATCCGTTTCAGCCAAAATTAAGCTATTTAAAACCCTTCTTTTACCTCACTTTTCTTATGGTTCCGAATTGATTTTGAACGCTCCAGTCTCAGCTTACGATCGATTGAGGGTAGCAGTTAACCACTGTGTTCGATGGGTTTTCAACTTGTCTAGGTTTTCTAGCGTATCACACTTACAATGACACCTGTTGGGATGTACGTTTCATAATTTCTTCAAATTAAGATGCTATGTCACATTATTTAAAATTATTCATCACGGTCCTCACTATCTCTTCAATAAATTACAATCCTTTCGGAGCGCTAGAGTTCGCCACTTTGTTCTCACAAATCATATTACATCTTACTATAGCAATACTTTCTTTGTACGTGCAATTATTTGGTGGAATCTGCTTCCAACTGACATAAAATCTATTAATTCTTTCCCTAGATTCCGTCGTGAGTGTATCGGCTGACTGAATGAAAGGAATAAGCAAGTAGTTAGATTCATTTTGGAGTGTTAAAAATGGTCAACATGCATGATAGGGTTTAGGTGAATTTTAATTCTTTTTAGTTCAAATTTTGTCTGGATTGTTTTCAATTGAATGTGGTGTGAACAACAAGATATCCGATTGTAGAATATTTATAAGGGTGAACCCTTACTCTACAAGCATAAATTAATGAATAAATAAATAAAGAAATAAATACGAGAACCTTCGGAACTTTTACGAGATCAGCGGGAGAATTTGTGATCATCCTCACCTTTCATAAACTGCTACACTGTTTCGTTTTATGAAAGATGTCATTGCATTTTAAATTTTAAATAAAAAATTCTAATCCCAAAATCCTGGTTTCTTTCCCTTCGCGATAAAGAGAAAAAGAAAAGTCGGCATCTTCGAACGGTGGAGATTCACTACATTTGGCCAGGAATCTTGGCAACAGGACATCCTCTTCAAACGACCAAGGAGAACAACCCTTTGTTTAAATGTATTGAAATTCTCGTGATATAAACATTTTGAATTGTTTATCCGTATCTGTACGTAACATCAATTAATGTTGGTAATAGGTTCATTGCAAACACGCTTCGCAGAACTTATTTGGTCGTTTTGGCCAGCTCATGAGTCTCAGAAGGTGGGGGGGGGGGGTCAGAATAACTGAACGTTTCAAAAAATCTAAATAGCTATACACATAATTTCACAGGTTCAGCCTGTGAAAAGAAACGAATTTAATAAAAAAAAACTTCACAGGAAATGTTGGGGAGCACATCATAGAATTGAGAACAACCCGCTTCTTTTTATAGAATTTAAATTTCTATCAATCTCAAACCATAGAATACAAAACTGAAAAAAACTAAAAATGGGATTTAAGCGCAATTCAATATTTTCCGATCTTTTTTTTTTTCAGAAAATGAAGAAATGTCCACGTGGAAAACAGGGGGAGAGGTATTGATAAAGTCCACGCTTGTCCACGGAGGGGGAGGGGGGGGGTTGTCTAAAATCGTGCTATTTCTATCCACGTGGTATGTGGACAGCCCCTAGGTTAAACAAACATTTCACAGTTCATCTCACTCTAACTGGCAGCTGTCCGTTTTACCCCACCAGTACAATTTTCCACTCAAAAATGGATTTACTTTTCCGTACATATCTAATATAATAAATATATTCTCTGTTAACTCACAAACCAAAATATAACCATCAGCGAATTGAATTTTGATATTAAACCACTCAAAATGCTTGATATCGAGGTAGCTAAAATTGCATCCACACGCGGAATCATGCATGATTTTCGGTTTTTGTTTCCCTTTTCCACTCATTATTTTTTGCCATAGGGTGGCTTCAATATTATAGAATAACATGTAGAAGGTGTTCTCATTAACAGAAATCTGAAATTCAAAATGTTACTATACAAATCAACCACCTGTCCATATTACCCCCATTGTCCGTATTACTCGCGGTTCCCCTAACATCTACAGTGATAAAAATAAGATACTGTGGATCCTATTATGTGAATTGAATCAACCAAAACTATCTCATCGAGCAAAATCTCGTATTTTGTAAATCGAGTTCTCGAATTTCATGTGTTGCGAATTGCATATTTTGAAGCGTTTCTGAAATGTTTCCAAAAGGAAAACATCAGGGCCGCTAACCAAAACAAAATTCTCTAGAAGTATGCAACAAGAAAACCGAATAACTCGACAAATTATAACAGTTTCACTGATAACTTTCACTCGGTCGATGCTATCGACTTTATTCGGCATCTATATCTATAATAGCAAAATAGAGCTAGAGTCTATCGATTCAATGTACATAAATGAATTATCTAAATTGTTACGTAGCGGTTTTTGAAAGTTCGAAAAACTGCCATTTTTCAACAAAAATCGCTATTCAAAAAATCATAAACAATTGAGATATCAATAAACGGCTTTGTTACGTAGCCGTTTATTGATATCTCAATTGATAATTCATTTTTACATGATGAAAAAAAATTCAGCCTGATTGGTCCACTATATAAAGAAAACGTACCACCAGCAAGGAATTGTTGTTTTACGCGTCCAGCTGCCATCAGCTGAATCAGGTATTCTAGTGTAGAGGCATGAATTTGGGATGTTTTTTTCGAGCTTTGAAAAAAAAATAAAACAAATGATTGTTTTATTATCCATTATATCATTATTTGTTTGTCTACTTTTTGACAATAAAACAAAAATTAAACGGAGAAAAAATATTCGTTATTAAAATACCTTATGTAATAGATCTGATAAGTTGAGAGGGTTCAAAAAAAAAGTTGTGCCATGGCGTGCCCGATTCCAGCCCTTCTGGTTATCTGAAACAAAAAAATCAGACAGATTCTGAATCAATAAAGATGCCGCTATCGCATGAACCTCGGACAAGTCAAAAACATGTTTTTTTTTTGAAAAAATGGCGACCGTTTGGAAAGAAAAATGCTGTTTTTAACTTGTTTTTTACCGTTTCGCGATTTTGACGTAGGATTACGTCTTTCGGGAACATATTGGGGTACAAATTGAAAATCGAAAATCGAGCAAAACGTGAATATTGTCCAATTTCAAACACTTATTGCTCCGTCATTTCATGAAGGATTGATGAAATTTTTGCGTCAATCGATTTCGGTACTCTATAACATTTTTTTTATATTGAAGAAAATCATATATGTCATGAAACTAACTATCGAACAATTAAAAAATCTCCACCTCTATCCTAACGGAAATACCCACTTCTGATTGGTCGGATTGACGACACATGCGGCGGGTCTCTAACAGAGACATCAAAACCAGGCTACCTGGGGGAAATCGGCATTGCAAATACATGAAAATAGGGGGAGCTTTTGCTCCCACCGAAATGTGTTCTCTAACAGAGACATTAAAACCAAGCTGCCCTGGGGAAATCGCCATTGCAAATATATGCAACTTTTCATTAATTGTGAATAACCGTATACTCTCTTTCGTCTGCAATGATGTCAGGGTAAAAGTACTTATGTGTATGAGTTCCAAACTAAACTATGGAAAAATGTCATATGGTGAGTCATATATCTTTGATGGAATGAATAGAGCCTCTTATTTTTTCAAAAACCTGTGAAATATTGTTATATCCAAAAAGTCTACAACAAAAATAAGTGTTTTACAGATATATCTGTAAATTTACAAACATGTTTGTAGATCTGGCATCCCAGGTGGTCTGAAAATTTATTGCAAGAAATCGCTTGAAAACATGCATGAATTTGCTTGAAAATGAAGTGGATTGAGTCCGCACCACTTAGATGTTTACTTCCTCGTCGAAAACTGCTGCGAGCCATACATGTTAGAAACGGTTGCTTGATAGTAGCTCATAATACAGAATCCATTCCAAATCCCACCAGAAACAGAGTATATCTTTCTTCGGGCGAAGACCGGATATGTAAAAGAAATTATGAGCATTGGTATAAATCCTCGCATAAGCGGAAATGCTAGTGTTTCGCCTGACTTTTTCAACGTTTATATTTTTTTCCGAAAAACCTACAGCATCACTACAGTCAATTGCAGAGAAATGAATGTTAAAATTTTCACTGAATTCATCAGATGAATTTTTGTGGATTGAAATTTTGTTCTCTTGAGTAATGTTACACTTTGAAACGTATTCCTACATTAATGACTCTGGGGATACATCTACATACACATTATCCTCAATGAAGCAATGTTGTTCCCCAAACTTAATATCTTTGTAATTTCATAAATTCATCGCACAATCTTGTTTCATGAGATTTTCTAGCACTGTTTTTGGAAGCCACGAAACAATTGAGGGTAGAGATAAAACAAGTTAGGTACAAAGTTTAACTTAATGTAAGATATATACAAGTGCGAACCGGAGAACCACCATGACAGAAAACTTTGGCACGGCACCCAGTATATTTATTACTAATAATGTAAAGAGTTCAAAAATCAGGAAAAATCAGGATCATTTCAGAACAAATCAGGATAAATTAAGTGTTCGTCAGTATATCAGGGAGCGTACTAAAGAGTCTGGGAGATCCTGAAAAATCAGGAAGGTTGGCATCTCTGGTTACATTCGAAAGCTGATAAAATGCCCCACTAAACGTTCCTCATTATTCAATTAGTACAATTAAGTAACATTTACTACGAAAAAAGGTTAAAATTAGCATTTTTGTAGGGGTTTTTGTGTTATTCTCTCCCAAAAAATCATTATTACCTATAATATTACTATCAACCAAATAAAACTCCTCAATTTGTTCTATATTTCAAATACTTGCACTGAGTGACCTATCACCCTGTATAGACGACTTTCTACTTACAATCAAAGTATTGAGGCAATATAATCCTTCTCTATAATGATACAAATTTCTATTCGTAGTTGGGGGAATTATCTTGATGTGTGTGCCATTCACACAAATAATAATGCCTGGGCTTCCTGACTTCTCATAAAAAAATCGTTTTGCATCTCTTATTTCATGTTGCGTCATCGTAAAGTTTCTCCACTCCGGACAAAGTTTTGTTTCGAAGACAATCAGCATCTCGTCAAGCACTTTGGAGAACGTTGACTGAGCTATTGCCACATCGTAGTCCTTGCTAGTAACATTTGGGGAGCCTCCATCTGCAAAAAAGTAGAAGGGTCTGAGCCTAGGGGCACGGATGTAAGTTTGACGTAGGACCGTGATTGTTCGGTTGTTTTTATTTTCAAGATAATTATTTTCATTGTTCAGAAAACTGTTATTGTAACTCTTTTGAAATCTAAATGGTGGCCTTGAAAAGGGCCGTTTGTAGTATGTACTGATATCCGCCAAACGAGTTGTAGCAATTGGATTTGTAAGATGTACAATATAAGTTCTTCTGCATGTTCATCATAAATTATATATGGTTAGATGGTTGATTTGTATAGTTACACTAGCTAACCCGGCAAACTTCGTCCCGCCCATTTACTTGATTAATTCTCGAGTAATGCAGAAATTTGTGTTTTATTTGTATGGCAGCCACCCCTAAGAGAGGGGAAGGGGTATCTAACCACCATAGAAACATTCATTGCACCCTAAAGTTTCCATATGCCTAATTTGGTTTAATTTGCTTGATTAATTCTCGGGTAATGCAAAAATTTGTGTTTCATTTGTACGGCAGCCCCCTCTAAGAGAGGGGGAAGGAGTATCTTAACACCATAGAAACATTTATTGCATCCTAAAACCTCCACATGCCAAATTTGGTTTCATTTGCTTGATTAATTCTCGAGTAATGCAGAAATTTGTGTTTCATTTGTATGGCAGCCCCCCCTTTGAGTGGGGGAAGGACTGTCTAACCATCATAGAAACATTTATTGCACCCTAAAACTTTCACATGCAAACTTTGGTTTCGTTTGATTGATTAATTTCCGAGTAATGCAAAAAATTGTGTTTCATTTGTATGGCAGCCCCCTCTAAGAGAGGGGGAAGGAGTATCTTATCACCATAGAAACATTTATTGCATCCTAAAACCTCCACATGCCAAATTTGGTTTCATTTGCTTGATTAATTCTCGAGTAATGCAGAAATTTGTGTTTCATTTGTATGGCAGCCCCCCCCCCCTTTGAGTGGGGGAAGGACTGTCTAACCATCATAGAAACATTTATTGCACCCTAAAACTTTCACATGCCAACTTTGGTTTCGTTTGCTTGGTTAATTTCCAAGTAATGCAGAAATTTGTGTTTCATTTGTATGGCAGCCCCCCTTAGAGAGGGGGGAGGGGTCTCAAAATATCACGAAAACCTTCCCCGGCCCCAAAAACCCCTACATACCAATTTTCATGTCGATCGGTTCAGTAGTTTCCGAGTCTATAAGAATCAGACAGACAGACAGACATCACTCCATTTTTATATATATAGATTTTGAATTTCAGATTTCTGTCAACGAGAACAGATTCTACATGTTATTCTATCGTATTTAAGCCATCCTATGTCAATGAATACTTATCAAAAGTGAAAAAGGGAAACAAAAACCGAAAAGCATACATTATTCCGCGTGTGGATGTAATTTTAGCCGCTTCGATATTAAGCATTTTGAATGGTTTAATTTCAAAATTATATACGGGAAAGTAATTTAATTTTTGAGTGTAAAATTTAAATTATTGAAATAATTGTACTGGTGGGATAAAACGGACAGTTGACAGTGGGAGTGAGATAGACTGTGAAAAGTCTGTTTAATCTATTCCTAAGCAATGCCCTGTGTCTGTAAACGGAAATCAAATCGCCAAATGTGGACTGTTTAGAAGTTGACTGGAACCAAAAGCAAAATAGTTAAGGGTCTGTCCGTTTATACTGCTGAAAAGCACGATATCACTTCTAGGTGGATTCGGGTTTTTAACCATTTAACGGACATTCGTGATGAGTTCAGACTTTGGTGGAATAAAATTATTCCTTTCACGATCGACAAACCTCTACGCTTCATATATTACAAACATGTCCACATTACCCCCACTATATGTCCATATTACCCGCATCGAAAAAAATGTTGTACTCTTCGGACTGTTTTAATTTCAGTGAAAAAACATTGAATAACATATTTGGCCAATTAGATAGAAAAAACAGTATATTGAATTGCAAAAAACTGCATCAAAGTTTTGGAAAACATGAGTTTCCAAAGAAATAATTGAAGTTCTTCTTAACATGTCCGTTTTACCCCCACCTCACCTAGTCTTTTTAACAAAACCAGACAAAAAAGAAGACTTGTGGATCAAGTGCTTCTTGATAATATCACTGAATGCTTGGTCATCGTCCAGGGTCGATGCATAAATACATGTACCTGTATGACGTAAGCGGCGAATCTGCATGAAAGGTAACCGTGGCGATATCAACCGTTCCGTAATTGTGTCGAGAGGAGGCAAACCTGCTGAATATTCTCCTGAATAAGCAGGTTTGCCTGAATAGCTAAATCCATTCGATTTGGATAGAGTCGGTATTTTCCTTTCACTCAAATCATTGCGACAGATTTCACAAACAAAAAATCCTTCTGTTGTTTTGAAGTATCTGGTTTCCAGTAGCAGTGCAACGTAAGCTTGGGTTATTGGTTTAAGGTCCCTCGTAAATCACAGTCCATCACAGACACTGCATGCGGTACTAAATTCATTTTCACAAAAACGCTTTATGAACTCCCGGTCAGTTCGATCGAAGTTAGATTTCACAGCTAGAAACCAACATGCATAAAATTATTCGATAATTTGTTAAATACACGAAGCACGAAATGAACACTGACATATTGTAGCTTTTAATATTTATTTTTATGCAGATCCATGGATTATTACTGCTCATTTTCTTCACGAAATCACAAGCATCAATGAGTATAAATTAGATTTTGCACTACGATTTATAAGTTAGCCTTAATTAGATTTTACAGTACAATTTATAAATTAACATAAAATGTGAAAATTTTGCTCGATAATGTTTTATTACCTGTATTTTATTTCATTGAAAATATAAAAGCCGCATTTTATAATTCTTGTTATTAGTAATTTTCAGAAATCTTGACAGTGGTGTTTTCATAGCTTACATAAATAACTTAGTGTTTTGAAATAAATTCGGAAACGTTCAATAGAATTTCGTATAAATATATAAAACATATATAAATGATTTTGAAGGATATGACCCGCGCGGTTATTTGAGATGCCTACTGTTTCAGCTATCTCGCGCACCTTCAATAGGCGGTCTGCCAATACGAGATCGTGGATTTGGGTAGTATTCTGTTTGAGTAGGAGGAAATATGAGTTTCTCAAAGCAATTGGGAATTTTTTGACTCAAGCGTAACTTTTGAAAAGGGCGTATCGATTTAAGTAAGAGAAATCTTTGATAATTTATATCTCAAAAACTATGAGTCGTACCGAAATAATTTCTTAGAAAGAGTTATAGAGTATTGATGGTTGAATATGAAAAAAATTTACACTGAGAAGAAAAATTAGTACTCTTTTTTTATTTACAAAATAAAATTCAATTTGCAATATCCAAAATACATATTTTTTAATTTTTTTTTTTCATACAAAATAGAAGTCATGCAGAAAATTTAAAAAAATTGGCCCAAGATGGTAAAACTATTTTTGACAAACTTTGTGGAACATCTAATTTTTAGGAATTTTAGAAACTTCGAATTTTTGTATGTTAACAATAATTTTTAGCCACAAGTTATGAATCCTGATGTGATTTAAAACAAAAAAGGTTATTATCAATCTCCTTCTAAATATAGCCATTCTCGAAATATTTCTAATTTATTGTCCTTTTTATGGTAAATAATCCCTTTTAATATGTTTGTCGTGTTATACCGTCATGTTCATGAAATTTTATGAATTTGCTTATAATTTCCAACAACTTTTCCAAATACATCATCATGGTTCATTTTTTGATCCAAGCGTAACTTTTGAAAAGGGCGTATCGATTTGAGTAAGAGAAATTTTATAATTTATATCTCAAAAAATATGAGTCGTACGGAAATAGTGCGTTAGAAAGAGTTATAGAGTATTGTTGGCTTAATTTGAAAAAAAATATACACTGAGAAGGAAAATTAGTACTCTTTTTTTATTTACAAAATAAAATTTGAATTTGCGATATAAAAAAATATGTATTTTTTTATGTTCTTTTCAATTTTTTCATATAAAATAGAAGTCATGTAGAAAATTTAAAAAATGGGCCCAAGATGGTAAAACTATTTTTGACGAACTTTGTGGAACTGAAATCACCGAAATCATTGTATGCAGACGATCTCAAGTTTTATCGAGCAGTTCAAACGCTGGTAGACTGTTGTGCGCTGCAATCGGACTTCGACATGATGCAGTTTGAACGGAATGGAAGTCAATATCAGCAAATGCTGCGTGATCTCATTCAGTCGCTCACGAACACCGATTGTCTTCGACTACAAAATGGCAACAACGAGTTTGAAGCGTACGAATACCGTGAAGGATCTGGGGATTCTCGTGGACAGTAAATTAAGGTTTACGGAACACATCGCTTCAGTCACTGCGAAAGCATATTCCATGCTAGGTTTCTTGAAGCGAACCACGAAGTTCTTCAATGATGTATATTGTCTAAAAACGCTGTACTACTCATTGGTTGGTAGTGTGTTAGAATTCGGGGTACAAATCTGGGCTCCATTCCACGTAGTCCACATGAAATGGATAGAACGAGTCCAAAAGCATTTTATTCGTTATGCTCTTCGGAATCTCAAATGGAGGGATAAGGACCGTATCGTTATTTATGGGTACGCCTTAGAGTCTCCGTCTGAAAAAGACTATAGCTTGTTTTGACAGCTGTTTATTTTTCTCCTGTTGTTGACACAGTTAGCGTTCAGTTAGCATTGTTAAAAGATCGTTTTTTCCTAAAAGTGCAATCATGAGAGGGCTAACAGAAGAAAAACGAAAATCCATTGTGACCAGATACTGCTCCGAAACAGGAATATCAATGAGAAAATTGGCGAAGGCGGAAGGAGTAAGCGTCCATGCGGTCCAAAACGCTATCAAGCGATTTGGTATGTATAATACATTGAAGGATCTACCCGGTCGCGGCAGAAAACCTGGGCCATTCAAGCCAAACTTGGATAAAAAGATTTGCAGGAAATTTGAAAGAAAAAAGGAATTATCGATACGGGATTGCGCAAAAAAGTGTGGAACATCAATCGGTATGGTTCAACGTGCCAAAGAACGTAACTCACTGAAGGCATATAGAAAGCAAAAATGTCCCAAACGCAGCCAAATTCAGGCAAGTTCCGTGAAAACCCGTGCCCGTAAGCTTTACGATGGGATTTTAAGCAAACGCGAACTGTGCATCGTCATGGATGATGAAACCTACGTCAAACTGGACTACAAAACTCTTCCTGGGGCACAGTTTTACACTGTAAAGCAAGGAACAGATGTCCCGAACGCGGAGAAGTCAATTTTTTGCGAAAAATTCGGTAAGAAAGTGCTGGTTTGGCAAGCTGTTTGTCAATGTGGCATGAAATCATCTCCTTTCTTCACTCTCGGGAATATGAATGGTGAAATTTACCGGAAAGAATGTCTCCAAAAGCGTGTGTTACCGCTCATCCGAAAGCACACTGGTCCGACACTATTTTGGCCTGATTTGGCATCATGCCACTATGCACGTTTGACCTTGGATTGGTATCGCGAGAATAATGTCGATTTTGTGGAAAAGGAGATGAATCCTCCAAATTGTCCGCAAATAAGACCTATTGAAAAATTTTGGGCTTTGATGAAGGGACGACTGCGGAAGAAGGACAAGGCAGCCGATGACCTTGAGCAGTTCAAAAAGGATTGGATAAATGTGAGCAAACAAGTCGATGAGACGGTTGTCCAGAACTTAATGAGGGACATCAAGAAGCAGGTGCGATCATTGGCGCGAAAATCAGAATCTTGATTATTTTTTACTGTTACTCCTTTCTTTCATTCATAAGATACAATATTTTGATATCAGAACTGAAAAATAAATGCAATATTTGAAATAAAGCTGTGTTTTGAGCGTACCCATAATTAACGATACGGTCCTTAGGACCAACCAGGCCAGCGTATGAAAGCCGTTGTATGCTGATTGACCTGCCAACACTAGCGAGCAGACGAGTACTTCTTCAACGACTACTCGTCTTTGATATCTTGACAGATCACATCGACTGCGCAGATATATTAGCGAAACTTCGCTTCAACACACCTCTTCGAGTGACGCGGCAATCACAATTTTTTCGCCGGTCGAATCATCGCACCACCTATGGTATGAACAATCCACTGGACGTCTGCTGTAGCAAGTTCAACGAAGTGTCTGATTTGTTTGACTTCGGTGTATCTAAAAATGTATTTGTAAAAATATCTGTACGATTTTTATGTCGAAGATAATAAATAAAAAAATAAAAAAACCTCGAGTTTTTGTATGTTAGCAGTCATTTTTAATCACAAATTATTATCAAAATTATTATCAATCTCCTTCTAAATGTATTTGAAATTTATTGTCTTTTTAATAGTAAATGAACCCACATTGCATTTAGAAGGAAATTGATTATAACCTTTTTTGTTTTAAATCACATCAGAATTCATAATTTGTGGCTAAGAATGATTGCTAACATACAAAAATTTGAAGTTTCGAAAATTCCTAAAAATTCGATGTTCCACAAATTTCGTCAAAAATAGTTTTACCATCTTGGGCCCATTTTTTAAATTTTCAACATGACTTCTATTTGGTATGAGAAAATTGAAAAAAATATAAAAAAATACATATTTTTTGATATCGCAAATTCAAATTTTATTTTGTAAGTAAAAAAAAGAGTACTAATTTTTTTCTTCTCAGTGTATATTTTTTTCCAATTAAACAAACAATACTCATAACTCTTTCTAACACCATATTTCGGTACGACTCATATTTTTTGAGATATAAATTATCAAAGATTTCTCTTACTCAAATCGATACGCCCTTTTCAAAAGTTACGCTTGAGTCAAAAAATGAACCATGATGATGTATTTGGAAAAGTTGTTGGAAGCTATTTACTATAAAAAATACAATAAATTACAAATATATTTTTAAATATTTCGAGAATGGCTACATTTAGAAGGAGATTGATAATAACCTTTTTTGTTTTAAATCACATCAGGATTCATAATTTGTGGCTAAAAATGATTGTTAACATAAAAAAATTCGAAGTTTCGAAAATTCCTAAAAATTCGATGTTCGATGTTGTAAATAAAAGAAGAGTACTAATTTTTTTTTCTCAGTGTACATTTTTTTTCATATTCAACTACTCTATAACTCTTTCTAAGACACTATTTCGGTACGACTCATTTTTTGAGATAAAAATTATCAAAGATTTCTCTTACTCATATCGATACGCCCTTTTCAAAAGTTACGCTTGAGTCAAAAAATTCTCAATTGCGGTGGAAAACTCATATTTCCTCTAACCCAAACGGAATACACACTTTCATTCGAATCAAAAATACTCATGTTTTGTCATTTGTCGATTTCATTTGGAATTACTCATATCCCTTCCAAAAGCAAGAATCGAATCACCGACCGATATTGCTCTTTTTCCATTTTTCTAAAATCCGCGGGAACGCCCGATTCCACACGCGGCTTATTTATTAAAAATACCAACCGAATAAGACCTGTGCATGAAGTTTAGATCTTCATATTTTAATCTGACAACTGGAGTTTGAGTGACGATTTTCTGAAAGAAACATCAATTATTTCGAATACGCCTTTTTTAAAAATCAGTCGTAATTTAAATTGATCATATGATCATTAGTGAGTTTCTTTAGTGATTTTTGTTAGTTTCCATCGTAAGTAACAAGTTTCAAAAAAATCGTATAAGGTCGGGTCTGCGGCCGGCTGATTTGGGATGGAATTGGTCAATTAAGAAATATTCTATGAAATAATTGATGCATATTCAGATCATTATTTTTTCTGTCCTTAAATCTGATCTGACCCGGGAATTAAAATAGGCAGGGTGTAAACACTTTGAAATGGTCGATATTTTACGTTTCAGAAGATGAATAACGAATGACATTACCAGAAGTTCTCGAATGCAGCTTTGTTTTTAGATAAAAAAGGTTGATATAATCGAAATCAAACGTCATTCGCCTGAAATTAGTTTCCAATATCAAAATAAAATAACGACTTCCTTCCAATGGACGGAGTCTCGTTTAAGTAATTTATTTGCACCGACAGCAAAAATCGAACAACTTTAAAGGCACTCTCTGTTTGAAGTATAAATGTTAATTGGTATTATATATTCATGAAGCTTTTGTAATTATCTGATTCTTCGTGCGTTGCTGGTTAGTATCCTCTACAATATTTATATGTGTAATTACATTTTCTCAATAGCATCACAACACATTGCACATTTTCGTCGCGAGATACATTACAGTGCCAGAGACTGCACGGTTCGCATGGTGGGCAGGATAAATCTCGTAAAATATATTCCATTCACAACTCAATTTTATTTGGACAAGAAGATATCATATGAGCACGAGAAGAGAAAAAACCAACACACTGAAATGATGGAAAAGGGAAGTCTCATTGTCGTGCTCCTCCAATCGTGAGACAAGAAGCATGAAAAAGAACAAAAATCAATCAAAAATTCGATTCGCAGCGGGCGGAATAAGATTTCCGCGGATCTTCACTCCGTTGACTGATCCGATTTTTATGTGAGAATTCAGCGGTTCATTTTTCTTGCCATTGCTATAGCAGCAGCAGTGGCAGCCGCGAAGCCATCTCAGCTGGTGGTAATATACCGGGTGATGAATGGTCGTAGCTTTACAACTCTTTTCCTTTTTTATTTCAGCTCTTTGAACAAATTTTTATTCCTGGTTATGGCAAAACTGATAACTGAGGGTTTTCTTTTGTTCTATAATAGGTACTGTAGACAGACATTCCATGTGATTTTTATTTTAGTATGGATAGTAACACTACAATAAGACTACGATTGATCTATCAGCTTTCAGCAAATCAGGATTAAATTTATGAGATGAGAATGAGATGAAGATGTAGTTTGTTGTTTGTGGATTAATGCTATTACACTGAGATTGAAAATCAAGTACCCTTAATTACACCTTGAGTCTTTAACTTCATGATGAACATAATGGGTGAATGAGCACATCGCATGAACAACTCACTGTGCATCGTTTTAACAAAGTTGTAGTTCTGCACTAAGTCAACCATTCCACTCGGAGGCAAAGAAACAAGCGACACGACGTCTGCTCTGGGAGACCCAGAATCAGGCGACATGCAATTAGAGAGGCATCGTCTTAAATCAACAATAATGGCTCTAGTAAGTACAAGATGTTTCCTTGACTCGGGCGGCAGACCAGCAGCAGCAGTAGCAGAGAGATAAAGATGCTGTTATCATTATTTGAGCTGCAGACATCATGCGATCGAAGCGGATATATTCCCTGGGATCAACAGGAAAAACAATAAAAAAAACCAGAACGCATCGGAATGTGCCAAATAGGTCATTGAAAGGCGACATTCTTCCAGTTTAATGGGTTTATTCCAAGCGTTTGACCATTGGTGCAGTTGTTCTACGTCCACTATTAGCACAGCAGATGTATCAGCATTTTTCCACTAGCCCGTTTAAAAATCGATGCACGAGGGGGAAAGTAAATTGCAAAAATACCACCGGTTTACTAGCCTGCGGCGAATTGTGGAAAATTGGCGCAAATATCTCGTCCTGTTTATGCAATAACCGAGGCAATCAGCACGGAAATGGAGAGTAAGCTTCTGTTCTATTTCTTGGAATCGAGGATGCTTCATGGTGCTCTGATGCGAAATAAAAGTATACAAAATAGCACAAAACCCACAACAATCCTACTGAATAATAATAAAAAATCATGAGTTGTTTCAAATATTGTCCTTTGCATTCTACAATTTTTTCTCGTGATTCAAAAGAAGTAGATTACTTAGCGACAAACTGTAACGATAAAACTAATGTAACTCATTCACTGGCTTCATATATTTTATTAACATTTTGGTTTGTATGTCAATCAAATAACGTGCGAACTGTTGCTTTCCAAATTATTTATTTCACTACTGATCTGCCCATGTTTGCATAGGAGACGTAATCACCAACACCATTAGTGTTGGGAAAACGCAATTTTGTTCGTTTTTTGCCTACAATAGTAACCATGCAATTTTCCAACGAAATAATCTGTCGGCAAAAAGAGGACCTAGGAGATTTTGCGGATTAAAACATATTTTTTCCATTTGGAAAACGCTTGCGTCTAATTATGCGGACAATCAATCGCTTCAATGAACATTTGTTCGCATAGCTAGACGTAATCACCAGGTTTCTCTGTCTGTAGCGTTAGTTTTTACATATCCGATAATAGTCAAGAAGTCTCAGTCGGTAGTTTCAGTTGTTATCGGATAATGATAGTTATCGGAGTCTATGATACTTTTTTCCTGAATACTCTGGTAAATGATAAGAATAGCAGGTTCATGTATTTTCTATTTATTGAATTTGTAAAGGCAATGTTTTTTTTATTAATTCGTTTATTTCTACAGGTTCAGTTACAAGTTTTAAGGAGTCAACTTCTTAACCATATTTTTATAACGTTATATAAACAATTTCCTAATTCTATGGTTAGTAGGGAAGAAGACCGATCACTCGCGGTTGACTCGAGTTTAGAAGGGTGACATTTTTTTCCAGGACAAGGATGGGATATAAGGAGGTTATAAAAATGTTGATGATCAAACTCAATTCTTATATCTATTCGTATATCTATAGTGTATTTACATTTCAACTTACTCTACTGTTTATAGCAAGGGAACGAATTACTTGCAAAGGAAAATATGCAATGTTGGTAATTTTAGTAACATGACTAGCTGACCCGGCAAACTCCAATACTACATCACTACAATAGATCAAACTCATGGTCGCAGTGATACAATGCTCCTACAGAAGACCCGGCAAACTTCGACCCGCCCAAAATTTGTTTTTTTGTTATCAATACCATCAAAATTTCACGTTTTCTTACTAAGCGCAAGTTCATGAGTCCAATCGCAGAACTGTTCATTGATCGATCTTCTAACCGAACCCGTTTACCTTTTACAAAAAAAAATCCTAGTACTTCTATCAAAACTCTTCATTATAATATCAGATTATTTCCAGACACAATTCTCGTTCAAGATTTTTCAATCACTTGCAAATAACATGTTTCTCCGTTACATGGAATAAATGTTTGATTCTATGGAGTGTCTATTCACCATAGAAACGTTTCGTGCCCCTAAAATCTTCACATGCCAAATTTGGCTCCATTTGCTTGATTAGTTTTCGAGTTATGCAGAAATTTGTGTTTCATTTGTATGGCAGTCCCCCTTTAGAGAGTGTGGTGGAGTGTCTAACTACCATAGAAACATTTATTGCACCCTAAAACCTCCAGATGCCTAATGTGGTTGCATTTGATTGATTAATTCTCGAGAAATGTAGAAATTTGTGTTTCATTTGTGAGGCAGCCCCCCTTAGAGAGAAGGGAGGAGTATCGAACCACCGTAAAAACATTTATTGAACCTTAAAACCTTCTCATGTCAAATTTGGTTTCGTTTGCTTGATTAATTCTTGAGTAATGCAGAAATTTGAGAGATGCCAACTTCATAATACCCCTGTTGTAGAAGCTCGCTTCCTTATTGGCAAAACATTCGGATAGCCAATTTTCACAGGCCTCTTTTGTGGCTAACTTCTGACTACCTAGCTCGTTCGCCATGGACAAAAACAGGTGGTAGTCACTTGGTGCAAGGTCCGGACTATACGGCGGATGCAAAAGAACCTCCCATCCGAGCTCCCGGAGCTTCTGGCGCGTCACCAAAGAAGTGTGTGGCCTGGCTTTGTCCTGATGGAAGACAATGCGGCCTCTGTTTATCATAGATGGCCTCTTCTTCATGAGTGCTACCTTCAAGCGGTCCAGCTGTTGGCAGTACAGGTCCGAATTGAGCATTTGGCCATAGGGAAGCAGCTCATAATAGATTATTCCTTGACAATCCCACCAAACACACAGCAGAACCTTCCTGGCCGTTAATGAGGGCTTGGCCACCGTCTGAGCCGCTTCAGCGGGCTTCGACCACGCCAGTCACCATCTGCTTCAGAAACGGGTCGATTTTGTTGCGATTCACATGCGTCGATACGGTCAAAGATGTTTTTTTGCGTCAACGTGTGTGGCACCCATACATCGAGCTTCTTTGTGAATCCAAGCTTCTTCAAATGGTTAATAACGGTTTGATGACTTATCCCCAGCTCTTGGCCGATGCTACGGCTGCTACTATGCCGGTCTTTCTCGGCTAATTCAGCGATTTTGTCGCAAGTTTCGACGACAGGCCTTCCGGAGCGTGGCGCATCTTCGACCACCTCTACACCAGAACGAAAACGTTGAAACCATCGTTGTGCGGTGGAAATGGAAACTGGGGTCCATAAATTGCACAAATTTTATTGGCAGCTTGAGATGCATTTTTGCCTTTGTCATAGTAGTACTGTAAAATATGTCGGATTTTCTCTTTATTTTGCTCCATATTTGCGACACTATAACTCACGAACGACTTAACCAAACAAAACACTGTCAAGGACTATATTATATAATACCTTTCCAACAAGCTATAGTATGACTCGATATAATGAATAAAACTAGAACTACGCGCTTACAACGACACCTCGCGGAAATACCGCAGGACTTTTTTGACAGCCTAATAATGTGCATATTGAAATCACTTTTACAGAAAAAAATACACCTGCAGGTGGATGAATAACCGGATGCCTGAAAACGATTGACGGTTCGCTGACATTTTCGGCAGTTCGATGCTTTGTTTTCAATATTCTTACTATGCCTCACTTCTCAACAACCATAGAGTGATTGTTTCTGATCATGATTATGTATATGACAAAGCTACGTTTGTAAATCGGATCAACAACGACACGATGAGTTTCTCGATCTTGAGATCTAAGGATTTAATTAAACTGGGTGAGGTAGCTCGAAGCTTTTAAGAACTGGTAGAATGCAGCCTAGGTTTAGCAGAATTTATACAAAAATCATCAAAGAAATCAAGCAAGCAAGAATTCAAGCTTGCGTGATATATTTTTTTTTGTAATAAAAAAGTTGTTTCTATTCAATAAATATTTTATTAATACAAACTTCGGTATAGGTTTTTTAAAAGGAAAAGTACAGGTGAAAAAGTCACAGGAGGGTTGTATCCGAGACACGACCGCATAGTTGACGTAGGATTCCGTAGGGCTAACTGTTACATGCTGAAATAGAATATTCCTTATCGTCGTTTTGGAATTCCCCATTATTGCTAAATTCTTTCCACAGATCAATGTATAGCATTGATAATGTTTTAATTTGATTGAGAAGTATAGTTTTACTTTGTCCAAACATGTTTCAGTGTTAGAATAGAGTGTTTAGACTAAGAATCATTCCATGGCAAACCGTTATACAGTGGTGGACATTCGTTTAGCCGCATCCTAAAATTTCAATAAAAGAAAATTTGAGCGGAAAATTTCGAGTCCAATCGGTAGCTAATATTTAGTATGTCCAGCTCCATTTCGGATCACTTTGAAAACTCGTTTTGGCATCGAGTCAGTCAGCTTTTAAAGTGTGGCCATATTGATTATAGCCCAACACTCCTGAATTACTGCCTTGAGGCTGGAAATGTTGTCAAATTGTCATCCGTTTGCATAGACCATTCGGCCAAGATTCTCCATAGATATTCTCAATATGGCCAATCAAAACGTCCTCCAGTAATTGAAGATACTCTTCGGAGTTCATTCGTGTGAAAATGAAACAAATGAGAAGCTTGCTGTGAAAGGAAACGGCTTCCCACACTGTCAAACTTCCGCTTTCAAAGTTTCGCTTCGATCTCACGACATGCCGTTGACTTAAATTGTACCAATAGCAACTGTAACAGTCCGGGCCATCCATCCAATACAACATTTCTCCATTCCAGATTCCATTCCATGTATTGCCGGGCAAAAATGAGATGGTTCTGCTTATGGGTGGCGGTCAGTTTCGGCTTCCCTTGAAGTTTCTTCCACATTATGTTTGATGACTCGTTCAAGATGCGCGCAATATGCCTCTTCGTTACTGGAACAACCGATTCTGCCTTAATGTATGAGCAGGACATCGTTTCTTGGTTGCTTCGTGTCTTATTCGACCTTTAAGACGCAAAGTAACTTTGGTGTTCCCATTTGTTGGTCGTTATATCCCATATTTCAGGCACCATTTAAAGAAATGCCGTACCACTTTCTCAGTTCGACCAATTTTGAATGTTTATATCCACCGATACCGCTTTGTGTGTGTGTGTGTGTGTGTGTGTGTGTTTTTTTTTTTTTTTTTTTTTTTAAGAGGTGAGGAACGCTCTACCAGCCTTACCTGGGAAGGATTAACCCAGACGTCGAGTGGGGATCGCACCCACAAAAACCAAGCCCTCTACTCGTTGCCTTATTCCCCCTGGGACCACATCTAGGCGACTACTTCAGGGGGCGGCTGTGCTCATGCACTTCTCGAGTTTTCAACGCTAACTAGCGTTGTCCTTCCCTTTTTCTCAATATTTTTTTTTCTTTCTATTCGTTATAAATTCCACTGCGCTGATGTCCTCTTCGCAGGCATTTTGAATTTACCCGTCGAGACGTGAACCGATTAGGAATTGCCCTCCAACTTGACGCGCAACCCGTCACAGCCACCCTTCGCGGGGTTTCTCACCTGTCGAGACGTGAACCGATTAGGAAGCGCCCTCCAACTTGACGCGCGCCCCGTCACAGTCACCCTCGCAGGATTTCTCTTCCCAACGGAGCGCCGATTAGGCAGTGCCCTCCAACCTGACGCGCACTCCGTCACAGCTACTCTCGTGGGGTATTCACCATTTTGATCGTAGCTTCATCCTTGATGCTCGTTCCTTCGAGATGTTCGCGGTATTCCTCCATCCAGGCCACGATCAGGCGTTGTCAGGCAGGCCTTTTGCTGTTCTCCGCGGCAGTATCCGTTTACCTGTCGAGACGTGCACCGATTAGGAAGCGCCCTCCAACTTGACGCGCGCCCCGTCACAGTCACCCTCGCAGGATTTCTCTTCCCAACGGAGCGCCGATTAGCATTTGCAAAAAAGCGACAGTCGAAACCAATGATAAAATGTTTACGTTAGCAAATTCTGTAAAAAACAAGTATCGTTAATTTTTTAATTTTTGTAGTTTTTTCAACTATTTTGTTTGTTGTTTTCATGTTAAGTTCTAGAAATGGTCAGAATCTACAATCAATGGATGAAATAAAATGATATTTTATGCAAAATCTTCATTAAACACTTCAACACTTCGGATCTGATGAACATCGCCGAGGAAACTCCAGCCGTTTCTACTTCTTGCGCAACAAGCACCGGTTGCGCCATCGAAAGTGCTATCAACAGATCAACAGCAGCGAATCCGTCAACTTCTCCCCTTGAGCTAGCATCTTCAACTACTGCTACAACTTTCAACGATACTACAACTGTTTCCGAACGAATACTTAACTCGGCTGTAATACCAACATATGTGCACCGTTCATCTTCGCCTGTGCTGGCTACTTCAACTAGTTTCACAGGTAACGTTCTACATAGTATATGCCCAGAATCTCTCATTCACTCTCAACCGATACCAGGCACGACGACTGCTAGCGACAAGACCAACGAGATCGCAGCCTGTTCTACACCATCGTCGCCGATTCATATCGTCATGTCCGATCGAACTAACAACCTGCTCGCACCGACTGGACCATGCATTGTCAGAAGTGCTTCGAATTCCACCGTCATATTTAATAGCAACGTACCCGATGTGAGATCGGAGAGCTCAACTGTAATGCCATGTCTTGCTCGTCATTCGCCATCGTTGGTAGCAAATGCAGGTAATGCTAGGGACGACCAGAATGTGCACAGGAATTACACGACTACGAATACTCTTCCTACGCTTTCCGTTGTACCGGTCACGAAACCGTCAAACTGGTTTTATCTCACCCGGTTCTCACCTTCCGAATCTCCGAAAAACATAATTCAATTTATTTCTGGGAAATGCGCTTGCGATCCTTCTATTATTCGGTGTCACAAGCTGGTTCGGCAAAATAGGGAAGACAACATCCCATTATCATTCATTTCATTCATATTAGGGGTCCCCGAGTTTATCGAAAATGCGATTACCTCTCCCGACTTTTGGCCAGTTGAAGTATCAATCACTCCTTTCGTAATTCGTAATCCAACTAAAATCCAAACTGTACAGCAAACATCACCTCGTCTCATTGCATCAACCTCAATCAGCCTCGGGCAACCGCTCAGCCGCATTCTGATAACGCTCAAGGTATTTTTTTATGCAACCCTACAACCTCAACTGTTGGTCAAATGATGAACAAGGATCCGGTTCAACATGTTCAGAGAACGCGCGCCCTTTAGCCTCGTCAAAATCAGCGTCAAGTGCGAGCGTCACTTGTATAGATCACAACATTGTTATTTATTATCAGAACGTCGGTGGAATGAACACATCTATCGCCGATTACTACCTAGCTGTTTCCGATGCTTCATACGATATCATCGTCTTTACTGAAACATGGCTCAATAGCAACACACTGTCGCAGCAATGACATCGCTGATTAACAACATGGTTTCGTTCCCAAACGATCTACATCCACAAATCTAGTATTGTATAACTCATTCATCGCTCGCTCTCTACAGTCACGCCAACAAATTGATGTTAATTTCTGTCTGAAGTGCCACAAACTCTCTTACGCAGATGATTTCAAACTATTTTGCATCGTTAATTGTCTTGATGACGCAGCATACTACAGCAGCAACTCAACATTTTTGATGAATGGTGTGACATCAAGAGGATGATTTTGAATCCAGCAAAATGCTCAATTATCACCTTTTCGCGGAAACGTTTAGCTATTGCCTACTCGTATACATTACGAAATGTCATTGTGAACCGGGTTATGGCCATCAAAGATCTTGGCGTCATTCTCGATTCTAAGTTAACATTTAAAGAACACGTAGCTTATATCACCGGTAAAGCATCCAGAGTCCTAGGATTCATCTTTCGCGTTACGAAAGATTTCAGGGACATACATTGTTTAAAGTCTCTATATTGTGCGTTGGTCCGCTCAATCCTCGAGTATGCTTGTGTGGTATGGTCGCCCTTTTATCAAAATGGCGTTCAGCGAATCGAAGCGATTCAACGCAAATTCGTTCGTTTCGCTCTGCGAAATTTGCCTTGGAACAATTCTTCAAATCTTCCAAATTATGAAGATCGCTCTGATTTAATTGGACTAGACTCACTAAATCTACGTAGAGATGTCGCTAAAGCGATATTCGTATCAGACCTGATCCTCTCAAACATCGACTGTTCTACTCTTCTCCAATTAATTAATTTTAATATAAGGACACGAACTTTGCGCTCTCATACATTCATTTGTGTCCCCTCTTCACGCACTAATTACGGGTATAATGAACCCGTTTCAAGTATGTGCCGGGTTTTCAACCGCTCGTACACTTCGTACGATTTTAACTTGACCCGTTCACATCTGAAAAGGATTTTTTCTAATGCCCTTAGATATTAGGTAGAATTTAAGTTAGATTTAAGTATATCATTAGGGCACTTTTGTTCAGGCCTGTTGATAACAAATAAATAAACAAACAAATTTAAACAAACAAACAAATTAAAATTAGTGTTCGGAATATGAATCAAGTTTCTACGTATGATCCAAATTGCGAACACTCAGTTCTTAAATGTGAATTTACTGAACTTCAATGTTATAAATAATTTAATATCCAAAATCCTGCATTCCTTGGGTTATAGATTTCATTTTCACATAACCTACAGGTATCGATACCGATATTGCGCCATTGGTCCCGAAACCATGTAAACTATAAGGAACAAATACAATCAATAATTACAAAGGCCAAATCCAATTTTATTGCGAATCAGATATTAGAAAAAAACAATAATTTCTCATTTACAGAAGATAAATCATAACCGGAATTTGTAATGCTTGTCAATTCTTTTTTTGATTTGTAGTTAATTAAATGTACCCTCTCTCAGATTATCATTTCGGCAATTCTTAGTTTGTTTTCAAATTTTGAATACAACTAATTGGTTGATGTTCTTTGCATATTGGAATTATGTGGCGCAAAATCTGTCTGGAAAGCCATGGTTATCGTAAGAGAAAGTCAATTGAAAGAGTCGATCAAAGCAAAAATTAGGGAAAAATTGCCGAATAATGAATAATAACTATTTAGCCTTGTACAGAATTTATTGAATTTTCAAAACTGATTTGGGAATGACGATTTGGGAATAATCCTATTATTGAAAAAGTACACATTAGAAAAAGGGAAATTTTTCATTCTATCAAAACATTTTCCTGTAATAAAATAACCTACAGGAGAGTTTTTGGAATCAAATGAATACTGATGGATAAGGTTAATTGTATTTTCTATTGACTTGGTTAATAAAACACTGCGTTAATCTACATAATTTTTAAAAAACAGAAAAAATGTTGTTTTTTCCAGTATTGTTATCCACTACACCTACACACAAAAAGATAGAACCATTCAAGTATCCCGCTTCAAATGAAGCTATAAAATGATGTATATCCCATCTTCATGCGTTGGTTTTTCACAAAGTTACAGCGTTTCTAGAATCACTTAAAAACTTCGATTTCGCGCTCCGTTCCCCTAATTTTTGTCGAGTGTAGAATCAACGACATAGTATTGCATACTAGGAATAAGATTTAGATTTAGATTTAGTCATAGTTTTATTTGAAAATTATTATCGAAGTATTATTTGAATGCTATTAATCCTTTTTCCATGTGACGCCGACTATTAACATAATAGGTACACTTATTACGAAACTCCAGGAACACTACTACCATAATGGGTACATGCAAGCGGCATTTTCAAACATGTTTTTCATACAATTTAGTCAGATAATCATCAAAATATCAGTGAGATCTTCAAGAACAGAGTTCAAACTGCTAGAAAAAGACGGGTGGGTATTGTCGGGGACATAACCGGAGTGACGTAGGACTATACAAAGGGGACAGCTTTTGCTAAATATATATTTCGAATATATTTTTTTATTTTCTTCTCCTACGTGAATACCTACCTATCTACCTTAAAAAATGGATTAGTTTACTATTTACTCTTTATGAACATGTTAGGGGTTCTGAAAAGAACCTTTGGTGTTGTGTTTTTGCGTTTTTTTACAAACTTTATTCTTGATTTTTTTCTGAAGGCTTTGTACTTATTAAATGTTCAACGTCGGGCATCTTTCGGCGTATACACATATCGAACAATCATAATGATGGCTGATAGGGAATGCATAGGTGGTCATCAGCTCATTCACTATCATATATTTCACTATTGAGCACATTACCGTACCTTAAACTGTGGTTTCGGAGACGAATGAATTGTAAGATTTGTAGTCTCCGCAAACAAAGTAAATAAAAATGAAAAAGAACTGAGGTTTTGGAGACGAACTCTACGATCTGTCGAGAAATAAACGAGCTATAAGCGTTCTGAAAAACCAACAGTAAATACAGGGACGGATGACCTTCGGATTAAAGTCCTTTAAAATAAGAACAGAGCAGCAGGAAATACATAGCTCATCATGTTGCTCCTTAGTTAATTTTCTATACAATGCAGATGTAACGTCAGTCAATTTTCAACATCAGTATCAACCAAAGAAAGCAGTTCTTGCTACCGAGAAAATTCGTTAATGCCATCCTGCATACAATGTGTTGTAATTTGAAGCCACTTTTAATTCGGAAACCAAGCATGGGTTTGTGAAAACTGAATGATCAATTTAAAAGACCCCAACCACCAATAAGTTCAAGAACAAGCATAAACAAAATAAATCAGTTTATATTATATAAATACATCACTGATTTTAACCTCCGACCGAGAAGGTCGCTTTTATTTTCAGCTCAGCAGTTTGACGTTTTGGACAAGCGGACTAGGACGTCTCTCGTTGGCGAGTTTTAAAGGAACATCGTTTTGATTATTGCAGTGCGGCAGCAGAAGAAGAAGTAGTTTCGACCGTTAGGAGCGGGCGCTTGCCGACAAACCGGAAAAGCGCGTGCTTTTGCGGCGTCACCGACGCCACGCCCCCTTTTTTCCTTTGGGCAGTGGTGCCAGTTTTTCTTTTAGTATTGTAGTGATTTTTAACATAAACAAAAAACTAAAAAGAAAACACCCATTACGGACGGTGAAGTGACTGAAGGAAAACAAATTCAAAAGTTTATTCCCCTAAATTGTTCGCGATTATTGGTGATTTTTGTAAGAGCTCTATAAAAAAAGTGACAGAGTGTTTTTCTAGATAATATCCCAAAGTGAAAAGCCCTCATAAGTGTTCTTTCTTCTAAATAATAAAACGATCTGTCGGCTATACCTAGGGGGTAGCCGACAACAGCATGGCTTCCAGTAGCTCCGGGCCTCCGGGAGTAAGACGATCGTCGTGAGTAAGACGATCGCCAACGCTGTAGGAAAGAAATACTACACAGCGCGACCGCAACGGGACGACAAAAAGAGGACGCAGTATATCCTTACGGCCAAGGACGAGGATATAATTGGTAAGCTCCTTTTAATCAACAAATTGATTGACGAAACCCCTATCGACGTAATCTACCATCCTACTCTAAATCAACGTAAATGCGTTGTTACTTGCCGTGATGTCATTGACATCAAAGAACCTGAACTAATTACAGAGCTTTCCGATCAAGGTGTGATTGATGTCAAGCGAATCACAAGGAAGGAGAATAACATTGTTATCCCAACCGCTACTCTCATTTTGACGATTCGTGGAACTGTTGTTCCCCTATTTTATTAACTTCGGATTTATTCGAGCTGGGACTAGAAATTTCTATCCCAACCCAATGCAATGTTTCAAATGCTATAAATTTGGACATACGAGCAAGCGATGCAAACGCGATAACCCGCTTTGCAGGAATTGCGGTCAAGAACATCCAGAACAAAAGGATGGAATTAAAACGTGCAACGCTTCAGCATTTTGCTTGATTTGCCAAGGGGACCATTCCTCTTCGAACAGGAAATGCCCCGTATGGCAATCTGTAAACAATATAACCAAAATCAGAATCGACTATGGTATCTCCTATAAAGAGGCGAAAGAAAAGTTCAACGGTCAAAATAACGGACCAACTTTTGCAAGTGTTCTGCAAGACAGAATCTCCAACTTGCAAAAGCCAACACCCAGCTGCAATTGCAAATGTAACTGCGCCTCGGCCGCTTCGGCCTCTTCTAGCCGCGAAAGCACACCCCCAATTGACACTACAATCGATACCTCAATGACAGAGTCGACAACTGATAGCTCAACAACTGAATCCGAAAACGAATCAGTCATTTCAACGGACACTTCTGATGTTCCAAACAAAAATCAAAATAAAAGAAAGATTGCGAAAGGTTCATCTTCAGATTCAGATAAAAAATCCGAAGATGAAACCTTAACTAACAAATACAAGAAAAGAACAAGAAATGAACAAAAACAGACACCAACAACAAATAACAATACAACCCCAACAGAAAACAACAACAGCAACAACAACACACATCAAACAAAAAACAACAATAACAACAACAGCAACCCACATTCAACAAAAAACAACACAAACACAACAAACACTCCAAAGACTTCTACACCAAACAAAAACAACACCAATACCTCAAAGAAAGCTTCTCTTTCCAAGGGTAAAGGACCATCGAACTAATTCTCTTTGAATAGTTCAAACATACACACAATTAAGACTTAGGAATTAGAGTTAAAAACACCAACACATTCACTCCAACACAGAAATTCGGGATACAATGGAACATCAGAAGTATCCGACAAAATATTCTAGAATTGAAAATGCTTATTTCGAACTCTAATCCCACAGTCATAGCCCTTGAAGAAACTATGACACCAAACAATTTCAATAAACTCTTCATCTCAAAATATATCACATATTTCAAAGAGGGTCCCAATCCCTCAAAACACGGAGTTGCAATCGCAATCAAGGATGGCACTCCACATGATCTTCTTCCCATTACCACCGACCTTCAGGCAGTGGTAGTGCGCATTAAACACCCCTTTCCAATCACCGTCGTTAGCATCTACATCACTAATGATTCCGATCCGAACACTCTTCGCGGCCAACTGGACCATCTGTTCGCCCAACTTCCCGCCCCAATCATGCTTATGGGTGATTTCAACCCCCACTCATACGTCTGGGGAGGTGCATACCTCGATCGAAAAGGATCCATCATTGAGGATTTCATATCCGACCATTCTCTTCTCCTGCTTAACAACGGCCAACACACCAGAATCCATTATTCTGGTACTACTTCAGCCATCGATCTCACTATAGTATCAGACAAACTCTGTTCAAAACTTTCTTGGAACATCCACGATGATACTTGAGAAGGCGATCATTTTCCAATCTTCACTTCCTTCGGCCAAACTTCTCTAGAGTTTTCAACAAGGCCAAGATGGTAATTTGAATACGCTGACTGGGCTGGCTATCAGTTTGACATTGAAAACCGCCTCTCCGCTAAACGAGATTGGACAGCCGAGGAATTCTCCAAAGTTGTCCTAGAAGTTGCAATGGTGCACATCCCCAGAACCAGTGGCATCCCTGGCAGGAAATGTGTCCCATGGTGGTCGCCTGTCGTGAAGGCAGCGATCAAAGGTCGACGTAAGGCCTTACGCAAATTAAGAAAGGCCCATCAGGACAGCCCACTGAGGCCCACTCTGCTTACAGAGTTCCAAGGGCTCCCAAAGAAGCTAGGACTGTTATCAATACAGCCAAGCACAACAGTTGGGTTAAATTCGTCAGCGAAATTAATCCCAACGCGTCAACAAAGGAGTTATGGAGTAAGATTGGCAGGCTTCATGGCAAGAAAAGGAGCAAAGAATATAATCTTCTAATTAACGGTCAATACACCAATGACCGGAAAACCATCGCCGAGGCGTTTGGAGATTTCTTTGCATCCGCCTCCTCCAATCAAAACTACGACCAAACCTTTCTAACCCACAAAACGGAATGCGAAAGAATTCCCATCGATTTTCATACCGATGTGAAATTTGACTTCAACAAAAACCTCTCCCTCAAAGAGCTCGATTGGGTACTGAACAAAGTCAAACAAGGATCCACAATATACTCCAAGGTATTTGAAAAACATCGAGTGCCTGATCGCTTTGCCAGATAGGTGAAGCTCGCCCAATTCCAGCTTCACCTATCTGGCAAAGCGATCAGGCACTCGATGTTTTTCAAATACCTTGGAGTATATTTTGACTCTAAATGTACCTGGGGAATACACATTGCGTATTTGAAACAGAAATGCCAGCAAAGAATCAATTTTCTCCAAACAATAACCGGAACATGGTGGGGCGCCCATCCAGGAGACCTCATTCAGTTGTACAAAACAACGATATTATCAGTGTTAGAATATGGCAGTTTTTGCTTCCGATCAGCTGCCAGGATTCATATTCTCAAGCTGGAGAGAATACAATATCGTTGCTTGCGTATAGCAATGGGGTGTTTGCATTCGACACATACGATGAGTCTTGAAGTCTTGGCAGGAGTACCCCCGCTTACTCTTCGATTCACAGAATTATCCTACAGATTTCTCATCCGTTGCAAGATCATGAATCCATTGGTGATTGATAACTTCGAAAATCTACTCCAACTGACTCCTCAGTCAAGTTTTATGTCTTTGTACCATGATTTCCTTACCCATGAAGTGCACCCTTCACCGGGCATCTCCAACCAAGTTTGCTTCCTATACTTTTGCAATTCCTCTGTCAATTTTGATCTGTCCATGCGACAAAAAATCCATGGAATCCCAGATCACCTACGCTCCGATTCTATTCCGCCGATATTTTCGGCAGAATATGGGAAAGTTAGATCTGATAAAATGTTCTTTACTGACGGTTCATTCATAAACGGGTCCACTGGCTTCGGCATCTTCAATGAAAATTCCAGTGCCTCTTTCAAACTCAAAGATCCTTGTTCCGTGTATGTCGCTGAACTGGGTGCGATATACTACGCACTAGGGATCATTGAAACACTGCCCATCGACCATTATTTTATTTTTTCAGACAGTCTCAGCTCAATAGAGGCAATTCGTTCAATGAAAGTTGATAAACGCTCATCTTATTTCCTAACAAGAATAAGACATCTATTGAGTGTTTTGGTCGAAAAATTATTCAAGATTACCTTAGCATGGGTTCCCTCTCATTGCTCGATTCCGGGGAATGAGAAAGCGGACTCGCTAGCTAAGGTGGGCGCTTCAGAAGGCACACTTTTTGAAAGGCAAATTGCCTATAATGAATTTTTTCACATTCCTCGTCAGGACACACTCGTTAGTTGGCAGCGCATGTGGAGTGAAGATGAGTTCGGTCGTTGGTTACACACGATTATTCCTAAGGTTTCGACGAAAGCTTGGTTTAAGGGATTGAATGTAGGTCGTGATTTCATTCGCGTGATATCTCGGCTTATGTCCAATCACTACAACCTAAACGCGCATCTCTATCGCATTGGGCTCGCAGCAAACAATCTTTGTGATTGTGGCGATGGCTACCACGACATCGAGCATATTGTCTGGTCGTGTATCCGATTCCATGCTGCTCGCTCTCACCTCTCTAGAGCACTGAGAGCAAAAGGCAGACAATCGGATATCCCCGTCCGGGATATCTTAGGTAGCCGTGATCCTGATCTTCTGCTTCATCTATACCTGTTCCTCAGAAACGCCGATGTCAACGTTAAATGATGTTTCCTTCGTTGTGTCCCTGTTTCATATCCCTCCTATCCGATCGATAAACTTTTACTTAGTCGCGGCAATACATACACACACTCTTTACAGATACACGGGCCAAAGGTTGTGCAGTCCACTGATCATTCAACAAGAGCCAAAGGTTGTATCGCTCATGACAACTCTACACGAGCTGATGTTTGCGCCGGCTAGTGACCATTCTATCCTGGATTCCTCGAGTCGAGAAGACGCACCACGCTAGATATGGGGTACAGACTAGGGGGCGTTGCTGATTAATGGTCAGCTGCATCCCAAAAGGAAGTATCCCGTGTCGGGCACAGGTACAGAGCATTGGAGACAGCAACATCACAATTACGAAAACACTTGTAATACTAACCTCGAGCCAACCGCGAGTAATCGGTTACATATTACTAACATAGTTATAAGGCAAACATTGTCGAAATATTGAACTCCCGGCTCCGTCAGGTTGACGCCATATGAGCCTTAATAAAAATATATATTTTGGATAAAAAAAAAAAAGGATCCACAGGACCTGATGATATCAGCTACCCTATGCTTAAGAATCTACCCCATCTCGGGAAAAAAGCACTTCTGAAGCTCCTCAACAAAGTCAGGGACAGTGGAACCCTCCCCAGTTGCTGGGAAGAGGGTTTGATGATCTGTATCCCGAAACCAGACATGAACAACCATCTTCTTGACAATTTCCGCCCTATCACTCTTCTAAGTTGTGTTGGGAAAGTCATGGAAAAAATGATCAATCGACGCTTAACGACTTTTCTAGAGTCAAATAAGCTGATTGATCCCAGACAATTCGCCTTCCGTGCGGGAAAAGGTACAGAAGATTGCCTTGTAGCAATCGAAAAAATCCTAGACGACGCAACTGAAAAATTACACCACATTGATATTGTTTCCCTGGATTTATCCAAGGCCTTCGATCGGGCATGGAGGTACCCAATGCTGAAAAGCCTTTTCGACTGGGGGATTCGTGGGAGGTTAGGTCTCTTCATTGAAAGTTTTCTAGAAAACCGGTCTTTCAAAACCGTTATTAACAACCACCAATCTTCTCTAAAAATCCCAGAAAACGGCTTCCCCCAAGGCTCAGCACTTTCACCAACCCTCTTCAACATTGCCATGCAATCTCTATTCGAGGTTATCCCGGACCATATAAAAATCATAGTCTATGCAGATGACATCACTCTTATCTCTACGAGCTGTTTCGGCTTAATTCAGAGAAAGAGGCTTCAAAAAACCTTAGACTCCATCCAAAACTGGGCTCTAAAAACAGGTTTCAAAATTTCCCCGGAGAAATCCAAACACATACATATCGGAAAAGCTCTCAGAAGGAGAACCTATCTTCAGCTCAACAAAATCCCGATCCCTACAATGAGGACATTGAAAATACTAGGGGTTACTTTCGACAAGAAACTCAACTTCCTATCACACTCCCAAAAGACCAAAAATAGCCACCAGAAAGAAACTTAACATCATCAAGGCTATCGCCGGTAACCTAGCCTCTGGTCATAGAAAGACGCTGCTAAATGTTGTAAATGTTTGGTTGGTCCCACAAATCCTTTACGGAATAAGCACCTTCAGCCGTGGAGGGGACAGGGTGTTAAACACCATTCAACCAATTTACAATAAAGCAATTAGGCTCGCAATTGGCGCTTTTCCCTCCAGTCCTACTCTTGCTGTAATGGCAGAAAGTGGGCAACTTCCCTTCACCCACCTGGTAACAAAAGCCATTACTAATAAAGCCATCCGTCACTTGTCACTCCCCGAAAGCGACCACACTGTCCCATTAATACATATTAATAGCTACCCAAGAATGCACTCATGGTTTTCTTCCTATCACAATATTCTCCGACTCAGCTAGCTGTCTCCACGATCTTCTGAGTGGAAACAGCAAACACCCATGGATTAAGCAAACAGAAGAGACTGCTTCAGATAAAAACATCTCCTTCTGCTGGGTTCCTGGTCACTCAGGAATCCGCGGAAACACAGCCGCCGACATACTGGCCGGCAAGGGCAGCAAAATAGAACCCCCAGACATGCCCTGTCCTCCATCTGACATTGTCCGCTGGGTAAAACAGCAAGTCCGTGAAAGCTGGGACATAGGTTGGATAAACAGCCGTCCCACTCATCTTCATCAAATTAAAAATTCCACTCTCCCTTGGGAGGACCGCCTCTACAGTAGGGAAAGGCAAGTCCTTACCCGTCTTCGAATTGGGCACACTAACTTCACCCACTCACACTTGTTCTACAGAGCCGAAAAACCCCAATGTGCTTGCAACGATGCTCCGGTTTCCGTTAGCCATCTTTTACTTGAATGTCAACATACCAAAGATGCTCGAGTCCGACACAACATAGGTCAGAGTCTCCGAGATATCCTCAGTAGAGACGAGACCCAAGAAACCAATTTAATTGCGTTTCTGAAAGAAACCGACTTCTTTGGTAAACTCTAAATCGAAATACTAAATATCTTGGAAATTGCTTATTAAAGTTCGCCACTTCACAGTCATGTATGCGTGTTTATGTGTGTATACACATGTATGTACGGGTCGGAAGGAAGGATTTCATACATGTATATACACGCATTTAATAATAATGAATAACAAATAATATAATATATGCTTTCATACTCACATCTATCTTCTATCCATTACATTATACTTTAATCAACTTCCTATTCCTACAGCCACACTCACCAAGGAGGATAAATTCATTAAATAAACCTCTCCATTTTTCAGCTCTACTATATACCATTAAATTCAAAACCACTATATTTTATTCAAACTGTATTTCATTTCATTTCACCCCACCCCACACCCCACTCCTCCCCTCTTTCAATACCACTCCCACCCCCTTCCACTTCTCTAATCCCACCCAAATCCTTTCCACTCCTTTCCTTCCTATCCTCCTGATAAGGGCCTTTTTTTTGGTTTTGGAGCACTTTCTTCGTTTGGAGTCTAGGTCATTTTTGCTTCGTCACTGCTTCGGTCCTCGGATCAGTAAATATTTACTTTTCTCTACAGCATATATTAAATATCTTATGAAGCATAGGATCCCTTTCTACCTTCTTCTTTAACCGAGAGTCGAGCGGACGGATCTGATGAGTGATTTTTTTGGTTTCCCTTTCGCCAGTCCCCTCTGGACTGGTTTTATTGTGGCTCTTCACTGGGCTAGAGGCGAATGAACTGCAAAGTTTAAAGCCTCTTAAAAAAACAAAGAAAGAAAGATAGAAAAATACATTCAATACGATTTGTTCGCTCGTTGGATTCACATGCAGGCTAAAAAGGATCCTTTTCAGGATCACAAAATTATCTTTAATCTTAAGAATTTATTATTTTGTTATCACTCGATATCCCCATCTTGTTCGGCTAAACCTTCCTGTTTAGCGATTTGTTGCCACTCGCCACAGCTTTCACAGTTGGAAAATTTCTTCCCATCCAGCTTTGTGACATGTTGTACAGTAAATTACATTCAATGCGACGTGCCGAAGCACCACTCAGTGTCGCATTGGAGGCGATTTTAACCTGTAATTGAACATTTGCGATGACAGTGATACAGTGTCGACTTTCAATGTGGGGTCATAATTTGGACCCCGAACGCTATGTTTACAAAAATATTCAACTAAATATGTCGCATTACATGTCCGTCCATTTAGCTATTGTAAATGCATTGTAAATTTCAATCTGGAAACAATTTAAGAATTGGTGAAAATTGAATAATCAGGAAAGTCCCCAACTATCAATAAGCTCAGAACAGCTGCCAAATTCACATACTCATCAGATCCTGGCAAACAAATTATGAAAAAATCAATTTGTGTTTTATTATTATTTTGGATATTGTTTTAGAAAGCATTGAACTGTATTTCATAAACTCTTTTTTGAAAAGTTTAATGGCCCTGATAAGCGCCTTGTTTTATGGAATGGTTCCAATTTAGAAAACTTTGTATTCGTGGTTTTGAAAAAAAAAACCATTTCGAACGCCCTCGATGCCGCCTTGTTCTGGATTTGCCACCAAAGCAGATTGTATAAAGAACAAACTTTTTTCTTCTGCTACCAGCTGCCGTTTTGCGATTGCGTTTGCCACTCGCCACTCGCTGCAACTGCCTGTTGTCTTGATGTCCACCGAATGTGTTCTGATCCGAATGCAGTTTTTCTTATCGTCGCGAGCAGCTTTGCCAGCTAACTCGATCACTTCGGCGGCCGAAACTAAACACGGTTCGAGCGGGATTTTTCCTTTCCCTTCACTTTTCCTCTTTGCCATGCCAGACATGGCTGCTTGGGTTGGTTTGTTGATGTGTTGTGATGCGAACTGATGTGGTGTACGGTTTGAATGAGAATGATCGTTACGGAAGGAAGGAAGGTCTTGTATTATAGAGACTTTAAACTTTTGCAGTTCATTCGTCTCTAGCCTTGAGAAAGGCCCTTTGAAAACTCTACTCTATTCTACTCCAGCGCTACCACCTCCACCCTCTTGCCTTGAGAAAGGCACTCGATCCCTCGCCGTCCAGCTCGTCCAGCAACGATGTTGTCCAGTCGGTGTCCACACAAAGAATGATCGTTACGGCAGCGGAGCGGGGATTAAGCTGACTGGCTGGCTCGAGAATTACGCATGTGTGAGACTGTGACCAATGTTTCGTTCATTTTTTTCTTTTTCCTTTCCAATCGTGCTTCATTCTATTTCGCTGCTGCTCTGGTTGCCCGTTTTGGTCGGTACGATTTGAGGAGCACAAAATGGATCAATCAAAAAAAAAATGGGCACATAGTGCATTTGGACAATGCTTGATATTTCACAATTATTCAATTATTTATCTCAAGAAAAATGAAATGTTATTCGTTATGATAGATGCGTAGATATATTTTCTATCAATTGATGCAAAAACCTTTGCGATCTATTGAGAAATGCTCGAGTTATAAGCGTTCCAAATCTTGCATTTTTTCCTACTTGTTCAGTGCCTAGATTTCCATTTCACCCCTTATATCTTCCGGTTAGACGTAAAAGAAATATACTTTTGTATACTTTTGAACTAAAATAGAGTATTTAATCGCAAATTTCTACAAGTGGTAACATATCTCCTCCATAATTGGGTCACTTATCCTACCACTTTTCACGGAAATTTTGGGACCACTATATCGGTTTGACATGGAATGGCAGCTAATGTAAAAAGATAACGGTCTTTACGGCAAAGTCGAAGATGGTGGAAATAAATAAATAAATTTGTGAATTTGTCTCAAATCTAGTAATATTGTTGTCATAAGACATCTATAAAACATATTAAAGATCTATTGTCTCATCTCAAGAGTTCCAGCAGATGCCACTGGCACAGATATCAATGAAATTCTCGTCGCGTTTAGAAAGTACAAAGTCTGTGCGAATCGGATAATAATGATATTGCCGTACCCTTCCACGCAAGGGTGACACTCGCGAAAGACACAGACGGAAGTGTAAATATAATCTTATCAAAAATTCATTCAGGCACTTCGCTCGTTTTCAATATACGACCGTGGGTGGCTTCGAGCTCTCGTCCGCATGTAGAACAGATTGGTACACAAGAGCAAATAAAATATATATATATAGAATTCTCCCGGAGGACATAAGCCATAGCAAAGGAAGATTGTGGCTCTAAACTTGTTGAAAAGAAAAATCGAAAATTGGACCCAACCCACTAACATTTCCGTCAGGGCGAAAGTATTGTTAACATTCTGTTGGGTGACATTATTTGCAGTAAGAGACAATTGCAATTGCCCTATGCTAGTTATTTTGGAAACCTTTCGCCAGTTGGGAGTTGGGAGTTGTCCACAATTTGAACATAAACAGACAAAAATCTTCATTCACTTTTCATGCAATGTTTACTTTTTGTAGAAAATAATCTTATTTCATCATTGATTCGGTCGATGGAAATTCCGACTCATTCATCGTGCCCAAAGAGAACACTGTTGAGTGGGCGAAAAGTCCCGAGATATGAAGCTCCCCGAAGACAGATGCCAGCAAAGAGTGGTGTCATGAAAGAGAACTATACTACGAGCACGATGTCTCGCCCACGCTGACAACACCCCCAACCGCCCCGAACCGAAAGAAAATTCATCCATTCAAAAGATGCTGGAACGTGCTTGGAACTGACCTATATATACACTCTAGAGCAAACAGATATACAGACACGCAAGAGACTCGGGATCGAAGAGGAAATTGAGCGAAAGTAACACCCACTCGTTTAAAGGAATAGGATTTTGATGGTTGAGCTCTCAACTGGATTCGATCCGTTTGTTCTTGTTATTTCAGCGTTTTATTAGGTTTCGGAAGGTTTCAGTCGAAAAAGGCTTCTTCTGATATTTGCTTCATATGATTCGGTTTGACTTACCGAAGTTTTTTGAAGATTATGTCTGTTCCTTCAATTGATTGACCGATAGAAAAAAAAACGTAATGTTCTCCTCATAAAAAATGACAATTTAAAATAAATTACCTTTTCCTATTAAAACAATCTGTATTAGATCGGTGTCAAAGATTAGGAAAGAAAAATGTACAAGAATAAATAAATTATTACACCAATGAGAATGTTCGATGACTTTTAACATGTTAAGCCCCGCTTGCACATTATCATTTTCGGTTCCAGCTTTCAAAGACATTTGTTGTATAACTAGTTGACCCAGCGAACTTCATTCCACCAGAATTATTTTTGTAATATGAATTCATTCGAACGTTCACGTTTCCTTACTAAGCGAACGTTCGTGGGCTCAATCGCAGAACTCGTCATTGATTGATTTTCTAATTGGCCCTTTACAATTTTTTTTAATATAATTTTCCTATTACTTCTACCAAAACTCGTCTCGTCCATAATTTTTGGGTGAAATTCAAAAATATTCATAATCCATAATTTTTGGGTGAAATTCAAAAATATTTTTAAAATGCTTCGGATTGTTCGATTTGGGTCAAAAATGCACCGTTTTGTCGTAAAATTTGTTGCCATTCTAAAGGTTGCTTCATAATGTATCTATCATAGAAGTCTTGGACCTTACTGGCGAAAAATTCTAGCAATAGATTTTTACAATCTTCTCTTGATCCCAATTTCTTATCACTCTGAAAACTTTGCAATGCAAGGAACAGGTAGTATTCGCTTGGTGCCAGGTCCAGACCAGCGACGTAGTGCGTAGGCGGCAAACCATTTGCCGGGGGCGCTGGCCCTCTGGAGCGCCAAAATCCAGGTATTTTAAATAGCATTTTTTCCTACAATTATATTTCTCAATTATTATATTTCATCTTTCAATTGAGGAAAAAACATCCATCATGAGTAGTTGCTTCGGTCCGTTCATTAACAAAACCAATAACCTCTCTGATTTTCGCAAAATTGAAACACCCAACACCACAATACATCAATACTCTTTCGATTATTCGCTACGCATACCTGGGCGCCTCTCCATGCAATGCAAAACAGATGCATGGAGCCAATACAGAGGGGCGGAGGGGCGTCGAAATAGGGCGTGAATGGCCGTACGATGTTTTACAGTTAAAGCCTGTTTCAGTTAGAATTTGGTCACATGAAGTAGGACATTTCTCAACATAGAAATAACGTACAAAAAAGGGAAGGATGTTATTTTGTAGGTTTATCAACTTTAAGGTTGAAAACATGAAAATTATTCGTCATCTGTTCGGATAAGTCTTCGAACTTTTCGTGTGATTTTGCTATCTTTTTGGAAAACAGGTGCATTTGAGTTTAATTTTATGATGGTTCTGCCACATTCCTTTAATTTGCTTTTGATATTGTCCAATATCTCTCGAAAATCCGAATAATAAATCCACCAGGATTGATAGTTTTTTCAATGAAGTCGATTTTTTCTCCTTATACCACTTGATGCCATCCCGGCTGTAATGGCAGCTTGTCAAATCAGGCCAGAATTTCACTGGACCATTGTGTGATAGAATGAATGGCAAAATCCTGTTCTGAAGACACTCCTTGTAATTGTTGCCCCAGTGATGACAACCATTGTCGTCGTTCCACAACTACAGATCCCTTGCCAAATCATCAACTTACGGGCAAATTAACGGGCGTAAACAAATTTGAACCTTCTCTACGCTTGACAAGGTAAAATTTGTTACCGACTTTTTGTCTAAAAATCCATTTTTTCTTACCCTATGATCAGAAAGTACCGGGATTTTCAAAATAATACGACATACTGTAATATGACCTTTAGGCCACCCATCCGGTAAACATTAAATGCATCAAACCCAAAATAACGTAAAACGCTCAAGGTCGCTAAACGCACTAAATTCTCACGAGAACGCTTTAGCGACCGACGGTTCTGTTTTGTTATTCATTAAGCCATAAACGCAAAACACATTATGCTGTAACACCACGTGTTTATGTTTCCGCACGGCTGCTAGCCATAAATGTTAAACATCGGCAGCGCCCTACTGTGTAACGTCTTTTTCCTTATTTACAATTCCGTTTGCGACACATGTTAGGCGTTTTAGTTCTTTCCCTCGAGAGTCTGACTTTAGACTGTAAGTTATGTAAGATAAGTGAAGAAAGCACTGCTCGACAGCCAGTCCGAGACGTAAGCTTGACGTAAAACGTTGTGTAGTTTTCTGTTACTTTCACTCCGTATCACATCCCCAAATTGAGGAACTCGTTCATACATCCCAGTTAAACCCCACACTTTCATATGGCGACCGTGACAGTCTTTCATATGGCGACCGTAGATCAGCGATCGGACGCTGCAACAGTGAGTTTATTGATATGAATACAGTGAAAAAAAAAAACACCAGAGTTTTAGTGGCAACACGGAAGCGCTCCCCCAGCCGAAGCGCCGAAAATAACGCACCAAAGTGGCAATCAAAAAGAACAAATCCGTGCCTGAAGAAAAAAAAAGGGGAAATAAATGTGTTGTTCGAAACAAGTGAAGTGACTAACAAGCGGTGTGGCTTTTACACATAACCAGAAACCAAAAAAAAAAAAAAAAAAATGACAGTATTATTTTGCAAGTGAATGAAGCGAGCAATCAGTTAAATTGCCGCAAAAAGTGGTGCCAAGTTCAAGTGCACTAGAGACACCAAGGAATTGTCGCGAAAAATGATGTCGTGATAATAATAGCAAAGACATGCTAGACTGTGTGTGTGCAGTGAATATCGCAAAGCGATAACAAACGGAAAAACAAAGGAGACCCCAAGCAGCAGCAGAAGACGTAGACCGGTGATAGCAGCCCGAGCGATTGAGGATCCCATCCGGTGACCAAGCCGGATATAGGCGCTAGTGGCGATTGGCAGCCACCCTCCCCCCGTAATCGACTTCCCCCGGAAAACCGCACCATGAAGAGGACAACGACGGAATAACGCAGCGTAAGTCAAACCTGATTAAAAATATAATTAAAAACAAATTAAGTGAAAGTGAAACAGATTTAGGTTGTAGTAAGGGACCAAGAAGAAAAAAAAAATTTTTTTTTAAGTATATACATTCTTTCTGGCTTAATTGGTGCATTAGTAGTAATTCAAATGGGACTATTTAGTACAAAACCAGTCGCTAACACGGGCGACGCGCAAGTCCAAATACTTAACCACCTTGACAATCATAGCACTGTCCACGAGGCCCAAGGAGCCATCATTTGCGTCATATTGGCAATAACTATACTATTACTAGTAGCAAAAACATACAAAGCCTACCAGGGATGCATGAATAAACATGCCATGAAAGCAGTTAAGGCTCACGCAGCAGTATCTGACAATGTATAGATAAACCGAATAAAACCTAACAACAAAAACAAGCATTTTTCTTTTCTTGAATGGAGGAAATCACTAGCCGCATCCAATCAAATTTGCATAAATTGGAGCAGATTTATTCGATAATTAATAACGAACACGTCAAAAACTTGAGGAAGTCCACTTTACAAAAGCGTCTTTTCGAAGCCGAAACGCTAGTGAGATACATAAGGAAACTAGCATCAAACTTTCTCGACACTAACTATAACACCGACATAGTCAAAAAAGTCGAAAAAGCAAATTCTTTACTAAACTCAATCAAAGTTACAATTGAAAGGGGTAAACCACGATCTTTCAGGGAAGCGTCCCTAGCCATATTATTCGCGATTACAGTAGCCAAGAGAGCAAAAATGGCAAATATTTTAGAAATAATCAAAACCACATCCTCGATTGTACCACAATTCGATGGAAACGTGGATAAATTAAAGGCCTTCACCGACACATTGAATCTAGTTAAGACGTTAGAAACGGCAGAAAACAAGGCCACAATAATTAATGTCGTTTTAACCAAATTAGAGGGCAAGGCGAGAAATGCTTTCGCCGAGACGCCTCAATCCGTAAGTGATATTATTAAAACAATAAAAAGTAAAATCACCACATGTCCACCAGAACAAGTGTTAGCAAAAATGGCTAACCTCAAGCAAAACGGTAACATCGAATCATTCTGTTTAGAACTAGAAAAATTAGTATTTAATCTCGAAACTGCCTACATTGCAAAAGAGATCCCGTCTAAAGTTGCTACAGCAATGGCAACAAAAGAAGGCATCAAATTTTTGGCTGCAGGGTTAAGAAACGAAAAAACCTCCCTTATAATAAGGGCTGGATCTTTTAACTCTTACTCCGACGCCATGACCAAAGCGTTGGAGGAAAATTTTAATAACCCCAGCACATCAATATTCACCTATTCGGGGTCAAATAAAAACAGAAATCCCGGTAATAATTATCGTCACCCGAATACTAGTTTCGCTAATAGAGGCCGAAACCAGCATAATTTCAGCCAAAGAGGAAATTATCGTCAGAATTATGGGCAACATAATTTCAATCAAGCAGGAAATTATCGACAAAATTTTGGGCAACAAAGGCAGAATTTCAATCGCCAAACACCCAGCCATCAAAATAACCAAGCAAATTATTCAAGAAATCAAAACTTTAGGGGACAGCGCGGAAACAACAATCCGCACCGGGCCACACATTTTGTGCGCGTCGCGGGAAACTTAGGACCCCCGGCGGGCAACCTCCAGCCCGTACCGGAGCAAGAACAGGAGGCAAACACGATAAGAGAACTAACGTTCCAAAACAATCAATAAACATCTATAACATAAACTTAACATGCTCTATGTTTGTCACTTTAAGATTGCGCATGTGCGGAAAGCCGTGCACTTTGATAATTGATACAGGAGCAGATATCTCACTAATAAAAGAAAACACACTAAACAGAGACCAACTGGTGAATAGTAACAATAGATGTGTGATAAACGGCGTGACAGATGGGAAAATCGAAACGCTTGCTAGTACCAATACAACTCTAAACATTAACAATATAGAAATTCCTCATCAATTCCAAGTAGTAACACAAAATTTTCCTATTCATACTGACGGAATTTTAGGCCGTGATTTTCTAACAAAACACGAATGCAACTTATGTCTGAAAACTTGGTTGTTATCCTTTACATTTGAGAGTAACTATATTGAAATACCTATACAAGATAACTGGGACGATAAATACATAATACCAGCACGATGTCAAATCATCAAAACTGTCCAAACACCCTCAATCCAAACAGACTCCGTTATCATTTCGCAAGAAATTAAGCCAGGCGTTTTCTGCGCCAATTCTATAATAAACCGTAACTTCCCTTTTATCAAGATAATTAACACTAACAGTAAAGAAATACATATCCCTAAATCATTCACCCCCACCATTATCCCTTTAGAAAAATACACGATAAATAATATCAAGGCAACACAATTTGAAAATACACAAAAAAGACACGAAAAACTACTAGAAGAACTCAACTTAAGCCAAACCCCACAACAAGCTCAAGAAAAATTAACAAAATTATGTACTGAATACAACGACATTTTCGCATTACAAGACGACATACTAACGACGAATAACTTTTACAAACAAACAATTCACTTACAAGACAATACACCCGTTTACATTAAAAATTACCGAACCCCAGAGACCCAAATTTCAGAAATACATAAACAAATTAATAAAATGCTAAATAACCAAATTATCCAACATTCAATATCACCCTATAATTCACCCATCCTACTAGTCCCCAAAAAGTCTAACAACCAAGACAAAAAGTGGCGTTTAGTAGTCGATTTCCGACAACTAAACAAAAAGATTACCCCCGATAAATTCCCCTTACCACGAATAGATGAAATCCTAGATCATCTTGGTAGAGCTAAATATTTCACAACCCTAGACTTAATGTCTGGATTCCATCAAATTGAATTAGATGAGCAATCAAAACAATTAACAGCATTTTCAACATCAAATGGTCATTATGAGTTCAACAGACTGCCATTTGGATTAAATATCTCACCGAATAGCTTCCAAAGGATGATGACCATAGCATTAAGTGGTCTACCTCCAGAATGCGCATTCCTATATATTGATGATATCATCGTAGTTGGATGCTCTATTAATCATCATGTAACTAACCTCGAAAAAGTCTTCAAACAACTACGAAATTTTAATTTAAAATTAAACCCGCAAAAATGCTCATTTTTTAGACCCGACGTAACATACCTCGGACACAATATATCCGCATCTGGAATACAACCAGATAAATCAAAATTCTCAGCAGTAGTGAATTTTCCCACACCCACCAGCGCGGACGAAGTAAGACGTTTCGTCGCATTCTGTAATTACTACAGAAGATTTATTCAAAACTTCGCAGATATTGCTCATCCTCTAAATAAACTACTACGTAAAAACTCAACTTTCGAATGGACACCCGAATGCCAAAATGCGTTCGAAAAGCTAAAAAATGCTTTGGTGTCTCCAAATATTCTACAATTTCCTGATTTCACGCGGGAATTTATCCTAATTACAGATGCATCAAAAACTGCATGTGGTGCAGTCCTAGCACAAACCCACGATGGAGTAGAACTACCAATCGCGTATGCCAGTAAAGCTTTTACTAAAGGAGAAGCTAATAAATCGACAATAGAACAGGAATTAACAGCAATTCACTGGGCCATTACCTTTTTCAGGCCATATTTATACGGCAGAAAATTCACTGTGAAAACAGACCATAGACCATTGGTTTACCTGTTTTCAATAAAAAATCCGTCATCAAAACTAACAAGAATGAGACTCGACCTGGAAGAGTTCAATTTTGAGGTACAATACGTACAGGGTAAATTGAATGTTGCAGCAGATGCACTATCAAGGGTTAATATAAATTCAGAAACGCTGAAATCAATTAACATTTTAGCGGTACAGACAAGAGGAATGACCAGAAAGTTGAAGGAAAATAAAAATGAAACAGAAAAACGAACCACTGCTGTCGTAAGCAATGAGCCTGATCAACTCAAAGCATACGAAGCAGTCGAATTAAACGAATGGTATAACTTACCAAAACTCCAATTCGGACGCGTATTGGAGACGAACGGAACAAATGCTAGCGAAAACATAAATAATCAAGGAAGTCATGAAATTAAGTGCGCACTAACAAAGAAATCAGGTACAAAAGAATTAATGTCGACAAGAATAAAAATTGCAAGCAATAATGAAGAAAACCTAGGAAAAGTATTGAAACAAGTAGAAAATATGGCCAAAAAATTGAGAATTAGTGCGATAGCTCTAGCGCTATCAAGCATTATATTCCAAATATGCAATGTACAGATTTTCAAGAAAAGCTGTAACGACGTGCTAAAAGACTTGCAAATAGTATTGTACACACCCAAGCGTGTGATACAGAACTCAGATGAATTTAAAGAAATCCTGATAAATAATCATGACACTCCAACCGGAGGACACATTGGAATTAACAGACTATACAAAAAGCTAAGTAGACTCTACACATGGAAGAATATGAAACACGACGTGAGAAACTATGTAAGAAACTGTATACAATGCAGACAAAACAAACATACAATCCACACCAATGAAAAATTTACCGAAATTAGAACACCCCAAAAACCATTCGATTGTGTATCTATTGACACAATTGGCCCCTTTAATAGATCCAATTCTGGAAACAGGTACGCACTCACTATACAATGCAACTTATCGAAATATGTCATTATTAAACCAATAGTTGATAAACAAGCAACAACAATAGCGCGAGCATTTGTCGAAAATTGTATTCTCATCTACGGAATTCCCAAAACAGTTCAAACTGATCAAGGAACCGAATATAAGAATGAATTATTCGAAAACCTGTCTGCACTATTGAAACTGCAACACAATTTTTCTACACCATACCACCCTCAAACTATAGGAGGTCTAGAACGAAACCATCGTTGTCTCAACGAGTACGTAAGGCAATTTGTCAACCAAGCACATAGTGACTGGGATGAATGGTTGCCTTATTATGCTTTTTGTTACAACACAACACCCCATACTGACTTTGCTTACACACCTTATGAATTAATCTTTGGAACAAATGCAACCGTACCTCAAAATTTAAATACAGCATCATACATTGAACCAATATATAATATAGATGATTATCATAAAGAACTGCAATATAAGCTACAAAAAGCATCCAATACAGCCAGAGAGATAATAGACAGAGTCAGAAGAAAACGAAACGAAGTACAAAGTAAGAAAACGAATCAATTAGAAGTAAACATCGACGACCTAGTAATGGTCACGAACGAAAATAGAAGAAAGTTAGACAAAGTATATGATGGACCATTCAAGGTCACAAACATAAGCCACCCAAATGTGACTATTTCTAACGAGAAAACACAAAAAACCCAAACTGTACATAAAAATAGATTAATACCCTACAAACCTACATCCTAAAAGAGGAAAGGGGTACCGAATAGTTGAAAAATATATATTGAAATTTAAGATTATATAAATATAGTTTAGATAATTTAAACATAACACAAGCAATGTAAATATACACCTCACCATACGTAATATGTGAACAAAAGAATTATAAATATAATAATTGTAAATATAATAAAATCCAAAAAAAAAGGGCCATACACTTTGTAACCACATTTTATATCTATTATACATTAAAATACAGTACCCAATAAATAAGAAATTATTTGTAATCGTAAGGTCAGACGAACTCCCAAATCAAACACATACGATTGATTACATCAATCTTCCAAAAGGGGAAAGGTGTAATATGACCTTTAGGCCACCCATCCGGTAAACATTAAATGCATCAAACCCAAAATAACGTAAAACGCTCAAGGTCGCTAAACGCACTAAATTCTCACGAGAACGCTTTAGCGACCGACGGTTCTGTTTTATTATTCATTAAGCCATAAACGCAAAACACATTATGCTGTAACACCACGTGTTTATGTTTCCGCACGGCTGCTAGCCATAAATGTTAAACATCGGCAGCGCCCTACTGTGTAACGTCTTTTTCCTTATTTACAATTCCGTTTGCGACACATGTTAGGCGTTTTAGTTCTTTCCCTCGAGAGTCTGACTTTAGACTGTAAGTTATGTAAGATAAGTGAAGAAAGCAGGAAACAGAAATCGGAATAAAATGACGACCCGGACTCTGCTCGACAGCCAGTCCGAGACGTAAGCTTGACGTAAAACGTTGTGTAGTTTTCTGTTACTTTCACTCCGTATCACATCCCCAAATTGAGGAACTCGTTCATACATCCCAGTTAAACCCCACACTTTCATAATACGATTCATCTGAAGCAACACACATGGTTGGTAAATGACTGGACTAAGCGTACCATCGGTACTTCGCGTACATGCAGGCATAAAATAGACCCCATTCGTGGTCCTTAGCTTCCTGTCCAGTAACTCCTATCCCTACCTCCCCGTGGTACCGGCTGGGGTACGAGTAACCATAGTGAAGATCGGGTAACCAACCCCGGTGGGATCTTGGTCGTATGCTGACAGGGAAGGGGGCCTATCCGAGCGTCTGTTCACCATGGAGGTGCGGCTCAAAACAGCGTCTGATCCCCATGTTAGGGGCGGCTGATCACTGTCTTCGTGCCAGCGGGGACTCTAAAAAGAGCTGTGCACGACGGTCCTCCGGCGAGACAGGGGGTTGGTGCAGGCCCTGCAAGCCATCCGTAAAAATAAAACGCACAGGAAAATTCACAAAGAAATTCGAGACAGCACAATCGGACTAGACCTACGCAAAGAACACGGACTAGAGATTGGAAACTCGGAACATGGAACTGCAAGTCTCTCAATTTTCTTGCGAGTACCCGAATTCTTTCGGAAATATTAAGAGCCCGCAATTTCAACATCGTAGCGCTGCAGGAGGTGTGCTGGAAAGGTTCGATGGTGCGATCGTTCCATGGTGGATATACCATCTATCAGAGCTGCGGCAACACACACGAGCTGGGTACAGCTTTCATCGTGATGGGGGAGATGCAAAAACTGGTGATTGGTTGGTGGCCGATCAATGAAAGAATGTGCAGATTGAGGATGAGAGGCCACTTCTTCAATATCAGCATTATCAACGTCCACAGCCCCCATCTAACTAGCACCGATGACGATAAAGAAGAATTCTACGCGCAGCTAGAGCGTACGATCGCTGCCCAAAACACGACATCAAAATCGTCATCGGTGATTTGAACGCTCAGGTTGGCCAGGAGGAGGAATTCAGACCGGTAATTGGTAGGTTCAGCGCCCATCAGCGAACCAACGAAAACGGCCTAAGACTTATCGACTTCGCTGCCTCCAAGAACATGGCCATACGTAGCACCTTCTTCCAGCACAGCCTCCAATACCGTTACACCTGGAGATCACCACAGCAAACAGAAACACAAATTGACCACGTTTTGATCGACGGTCGGCACTTCTCGGATATCATCGACGTCAGAACCTATCGTGGCGCTAACATCGATTCAGACCACTACCTGGTGATGGTCAAACTGCGTTCTAAACTGTCAGTCGTCAATAACATAAGACACCAGCGCTCACCACGGTACCACCTACGACGACTACAGGAGCCGAACGTTGCTGCAACATATTCGCAGCGTCTTGAAGCTGCGTTACCGGGGGTAGACGCTGTTCCCCTCGATGAATGCTGGAACTCCTTAAAATCAGCAATTAGCAGCACAGCAGAGACCGTCATCGGGTATGAACAACGAGGACAACGGAACGAATGGTTTGACGACGAGTGCCGAGCGCTCCTGAACGAGAAGGATGCAGCACGCGCAGCCATGCTGCAACGAGCGACTCGACAAAACGTGGAACGATACAGACTGAAACGAAGGCAGCAAACACATCTCTTTCGGGAAAAAAAGCGCCGCCTGGAAGAGAAAGAGTGTGAGGAGATGGAGCTGCTTTATCGTTCTCGAGAATCGCGGAAGTTCTTCAAGAAACTAAACGCCTCGCACAAAGGCTTTGTGCCGCGGGCCGAAATATGCAGAAACAAGGAAGGAGGCATCTTGACGAACGAACGCGAGTTGATCGAAAGGTGGAGGCAGCACTACGATGAACACCTGAACAGCGCGCAGACAGGAGACCTAGACGGCGTTGAGGAGGACTACACCGGTGCAATGAACAACGACGACGTACCACCCCCGACGATGGGTGAAGTTAAGGAGGCCATTAATCAGCTCAAGAACCACAAAGCAGCTGGTAAGGATGGACTCGTAGCGGAGCTCTTCAAGGGAGGTCTGAGAAAACTCGTAGAGTGTATGCACCGGTTGATAGTCAGGATCTGGGACACAGAACAGCTACCGGAGGAGTGGAAGGACGGGGTAATCTGCCCCATCTATAAAAAAGGCGACAAGTTGGATTGTGGGAACTATCGTGCCATCACAATCCTGAATGGTGCCTACAAAATTTTGTCTCAGATCCTCTTCCGCCGCCTATCGCCAATAGTAAGTAGATTTGTGGGAAGTTATCAGGCCGGATTCATGCCCGGTTGCTCAACGACGGACCAGATTTTTACACTGCGGCAGATCCTCCAAAAGTGCCGCGAGTATCAGGTTCCTACACACCACATCTTCGTCGACTTCAAGGCCGCATATGATACAATCGACCGACGACAGCTATGGAGGATCATGGACGAACACGGCTTTCCCCGAAAGCTGACAAGACTGATTCAGGCAACGATGAACGGTGCGCGGTGCAGTGTGCGGATCTCAGGTGAGCTGTCGGAATCATTTGAGACTCACAGGGGACTTCGACAAGGCGATGGAATCTCCTGTCTGCTCTTCAACGTGGCGCTGGAAGGTGTTATGCGGAGAGCGGGCTTCAACATGCGGGGCACGATTTTCAACAAGTCTAGTCAGTTTATCTGCTTCGCCGACGACGTGGACATAATCGGAAGAACACATGCGACGGTAGCCGACTTGTATACCCGACTGAAACACGAAGCAGGGCTGATTGGGCTTGGGATCAATGCGTCTAAGTCTAAATACATGCTAGCTGGAGGGACTGATCGCAACAGAGTTCTTCTTGGTAGTAGTGTTGTGATCGACGGCGACGAGCTCGAGGTGGTAGAGGAATTTGTCTACCTTGGCTCGTTGATAACAACTGACAACAACAACAGCCGTGAAATTCGAAGACGCATTGTCAATGGAAGTCGTGCCTACTATGGGCTCCGCAAATCCTTGAAGTCCAACAAACTCCGACTGTCACATCCCTATCGGTCGGCGCTCCTCATCGAAGCAATCTGGATCGTGCAGCCATTGGGAGAGATTGAAACGTCAAGGTGAAAAAATATCATTGTCACGATTTTGCCATTACTATCCATTACCTGAAGAAAATTATATTATTATTGAATTTGAATGCAACGATTATAACAAATTATGAAGCGGAGAAAAATAGAGACAGAAGGAGAGAATAAGGAAACTAAACGTAAGTGAATTAGAAATGAAGTTGTTTCAGGGAATAATATGAATTGTTGTCTGCAGGAAATTTTTAATTTTGTGAATACAATATTAATTATACGGAACCCGCCTTATTCTTTCGTCTAACGAGTAACATTAAAAATTTCGTTTAAATCTGACGGAAGATGCTTGGTAGAACACCAATCAAGACTAGAAGCAAGGCCGCTCTCTGCGAAAGCCGTCGTCATGGTAACGAAGGCGATGAAAGTAATGTTCGTCACTGCAAAGCTTGTATGGATGAGGACGATACTGATATGGTCCAGTGTGATGATTGTGATGACTGGTACCACTTCAAGTGCGTAGGAGTCAACCAAGAGATCGCACACCATGATTAGTGCTGCAGCCACTGTCAAACAAATAAGGAAGCAAAGAACAATACCTCCACGAATGTTTCTGCTCCACATTTGGCAACTGAACCGCTACCCGTATTAAATTCGAACATGCCGTTAGAACTGTCAAAGCACCATTCCCGAAACGACAAGAAGCAAGGTTTCAGGGAAAACGCATGCCAGCACTCGGAAACATCGAAGAAGTCAACGAGGCGAAAACAGTTGCAGTTGGAACTACAAATGCTTGATGAAGAGAGGAAGTTACAAGAAAGTGAAGAAGCGAAAAAGCGGGAATATCTTCATAAACGGTACGAATTGCTGAAGGAGATTGCCAGTGAGACGTCGTCAGTGATAGAATCTGAGGAAGAAGAGATGGGTGAAAAAGTTAGTAGGTGGTTAGAAGATGAAATTGATATCAATCGTGTTCCTGTTCATCAAGTAACGCAACCTCGCCAACCGAAGGTAGAATCAATCTTTCCGCCGCCTATCATGCAACAAGGACAAGGTCAACCGAAGTTCATTCTGCGGAACCCACGCAACGTGCAACCGAATTCTCAACAAAACCAACAAGAATCGTGCCTACAACGAATCACAACGCCCGCATTTCGACAACAAGGTCTATTCACTCAGCAAATCGAACCAAAATTTGTTCCGGAAATAAGACGAATGAAAATACAAGATGATGAATCATTTATTGATAATCAACAGTTAGCAGAGTCCAATTTTCCGCACCAAATCACTTCAAGACAATCCCTCCCAGGAGATAACGCAAGTAACTTAACGCTTAATCAGATCGCCGCTCGTCAGGCTGTATCGCGCGAGCTTCCGATATTCAATGGAACACCAGAAGAATGGCCATTGTTTTCTTCCACATTCACTACCACAACCAGTATGTGTGGATATACACAAGAAGAAAATCTAGTGCGTTTGCAGAGGTGTCTAAAAGGGAAGGCATACGACGCAGTGAAATGCATGTTAATGCATCCCTCAAACGTTCCGGTTGTAATCTCAACTCTCAAGATGCTGTATGGAAACCCAGAAGCCATCGTACAAAATTTAATGATGAAGATTAGTTTAACACCGGCTCCTAAAGTTGATAGATTGGAAACTATTATCGAGTTCGCTCTTGCCGTACAAAATCTATGTGCAACGATCGAAGCTTGCCATCTGGACGAGTATACATACAATATTGCACTCTTTAGGGACCTTGTAGAAAAGCTTCCACCATCTATAAAGCTGGATTGGGCTAGGCATCGACGAAATTTTTCAAGTGTAAATTTATCCATTTTTTCCGTATGGTTGTATGAGCTCGCTGAAACTGTCTGTCCGTTTGCACAAATGTCTACTGAATCTAAAACAAACCGAATTGGGAAGAAGAATCTGTCGTTCCTGAATACTCACGTTGAAGATGAGGAGGATGAAAGCGTTACAGTTGTTCCTCAGTCTCCGCTACCAGTGAAACAGAATTCTGTGGATAGAGTGTGCCTCGTTTGTAAGTTTAGCTGCCCCAGTATCGATAAATGCCAACGATTCGTGGGGCTAGAATACAATTCCCAGTGGGCCATGGTGAAAGATTTAGGTTTGTGCAGGAAATGCCTCAAAAAACACAAAGGGATGTGCAAACTTCAAAAGGAATGTGGAATGAAAGGATGTACATTTAAGCATCACCACCTTCTTCACAACTACCTACGTGCTGATCCCAGAACGTCCGAAAAAGATGCAGATTCCGTCGTAACGAACTCACTTGAGCGTGAATGCAACATACATCAAAATATCACCAACAAAGGGATGTTTCGAGTCATGCCAGTTATCGTCTACGGTTCGGAAAAACATTTTAAAACCTTCGCCTTTCTCGACGATGGCTCTTCGCTCACATTGATTGATGCTGCTCTAGCGACAGAGTTGAACCTTAATGGGAAACGGGAACCGTTATGCCTAAAATGGACAGGAAATAAATGTCGCGTGGAGAATGAATCGATGATGTTAGACATCCAGATATCCGGAACAGGAACAAACCATAAGCAATATCGCCTTCAAGGAGTGCATACAGTGTCAAGCTTAGATTTATTTCATCAAACTGTTGACGCGGAAAAGCTCGCAGCTCAATACAAACATTTGCGTGGAATACCAATGGAGTCCTACGAGAATGTGCAACCCCGTCTCTTAATAGGAATAGATAACGCTAATCTCAGCTATGCTCTAAAGGGGCTAGAGGGAGAAATGTATGAACCAGTGGCCACGAAAACCCGACTTGGATGGGTCGTTCACGGAGGTTCAGAAAAACACGACACGTTTGTCGGGCCCCATACCGTTCACACATGTCCGTGCCTTCTAGGAAACGTTGACACGTTAGAACATTCAGTGCAGGAATATTTATCGTTAGAAGGGATTGGTATCACAAAACCCGCGGTAGCTCTAACATCGAAAGAAGATCAGAGAGCGCTTCAAATCTTGAAAAGAATTGTCCAGACGGACAATGGACATTATGAAACACATCTACTGTGGAAATACGACAAATTCCGTCTGCCAAACAGCAAACCAGTTGCTTTACGACGATTCTACTGTTTAAAAGCTAGGATGAAAAGAGAACCAGCGTTAGCCGCAGTTCTAAGAGCGCAAATTGACGATTATCGAAGAAAAGGCTACATACGAAAGCTTACGAAAGATGAAGAATTGAAGATAGAAACGCAACCAGTGTGGTACATCCCAATATTTCCCGTATTCAACCCCAATAAACCGAATAAGGTGAGAATCGTGTGGGATTGCGCTGCCGAAACCAGAGGTATATCATTGAACTCAATGCTTTTAAAGGGCCCTGACCAGGTGATTCCTCTCGATGTCGTTTTGTACAAATTCCGAGAAAATAAAGTGGGACTCAGCGGCGACATAAGAGAAATGTTTTTACAAGTATTAATTGCAAAAGCAGATCAGAGTTTCCAACTATTCCTGTGGAAGGATCCGGAAGACGAGCAACCGAGCACGAATGTGGCACAAGTGATGACTGTTCGCCAAGCTGTGCCCAATATGTCAAAACCTTAATGCGGAGAAATATGCTGTACTTTTTCCCAGGGCTGTTGAGGCGATTACCAAGCGGCACTACGTGGACGACATGTTGGTGAGTGTTGAAACCGAGGAAGAAGCCATTCAACTAGCGTGTGAGGTTCGCCATATTCATGCACAGGGAGGTTTCGATATAAGAAACTGGATTTCTAATTCTTCTACAGTTCTCCATGCACTTGAGGAAAAGAAAACCGACGAGAAAAGTCTTCATATCGGAGCAGAGATGGCCACTGAAAAAGTGCTCGGAATGTGGTGGTGCACTGCCACAGATAACTTCACATATAAATTGTCGAGGAAACACGATGCTGATCTACTAGCAGGAGAACGTAAACCAACAAAACGGGAAGTCCTACGTATGTTAATGTCCATATTTGACCCGTTGGGCTTAATATCGAATGTCCTTATCATCCTCAAAATATTGTTTCAAGAAGTGTGGAGATCTGCAATAGGCTGGGATGACGAAATCCCAAATAGCATACACGACAAGTGGGACCAATGGCTGCAGGTCCTTGCTAAAGTAAAAGAAGTTAGTATACCTCGATGTTACCGTTACATGACGACGATAAGTTCACCAATCATAGTCCAGCTTCACACGTTTGTTGACGCAAGTGAATTAGGCTACGCAGCGGTTGTGTAATTGCGTTTTGAGCAGGGTAACACTGTGGAGTGTATGATAGTTGGAGCGAAGTCAAGAGTAGCGCCATTAAAATTCGTTTCCATCCCACGTCTTGAGCTGCAAAGCGCTATGATAGGTGCGAGACTGGCGAATACCATCTCTAAGGCTTTAACATTTAATATCACGGAGAAGTTTTATTGGACCGATGCCCGCGATGTCCTATGTTGGATACGTTCAGATCATCGTCAGTACTCTGTATATGTAGGGTGGCGAGTAAGCTAAATATTGGAAACAACAGATGCCAGTTGTTGAAAATGGGTTTGCTCCAAAGACAATGTAGCGGATGAAGCCACCAAGTGGAAGCGACAGCTGAATATCAGAAGCGACAGTAGATGGATAAGGGGTCCTAATTTCTTATGGCAAGCAAAGCACGCTTGGCCTACGGAACCATTCAACACTATCTCTACCACGGAAGAACTGCGGGCACACCTACTTTACCACAATGTGGTGCAGGAGCCATTGATACAAGTGGATAAATTCTCCAGTTGGCATCGATTGATGCGCATAGTAGCTACGGTTCTGCGATTTGTAGAAAACTTGCGCTATAAAGCCAGAGGCAAAAACAGAAAGATAGGTCCATTAACCAACGATGAACTACGATGCGCTTCCAATCTTCTATATCGACAAACACAAAGCGAATCTTTTCCTGACGAAACAGCTATTCTGTTCAACACTGACACAACTGAAAAAAGAATACCCAAATCAAGTTCTATCTTCAATTTGAATCCATTCCTCGACAACCAAAACGTTATGCGAATGCACGGAAGGATCCACGCTTGTGAATATGCTAGCACCGATGCCCGAAATCCAGTTATTCTACCAAAGGATCATCACATCACTAAATTAATAGTTAATGACTACCACTGCCGTTACCATCATCGTAATCATGAAACCGTGCTGAACGAGCTGAGACAGGTTTTTCGAATTCAGAAGCTACGGGTGCTGTATCGGAAAGTCAGAGCAAATTGCCAATTGTGCAAAAACCAGCGTGCATCACCACAACCACCTCCTATGGGCGACCTCCCGAGAGGTAGGTTGGCGGCATTCACAAGACCTTTCTCCTTTATCGGGATAGATTATTTCGGTCCACTTTCTGTAGCGGTTGGACGCAGAATTGAGAAGCGTTGGGGTGTACTTATAACCTGCCTGACCATTAGAGCAGTGCATTTAGAAATTGCACATTCGATGGACGCGGACTCTTGTATTAAAGCGTTGAGAAATTTCATGGCGAGGCGAGGAGTTCCGATTAAAATATACAGTGATCGGGGCACCAATTTTACAGCGGCCAACAAGGAGCTCAAAGCGGCACTTAAGGAAATAGATCAAAATAAAATAATCCAGGAGATAGTAAGTCCACAAACCGAATGGGAATTTCTTCCACCAGCATCCCCACACATGGGGGGTTCCTGGGAACGATTGGTGCAGACTGTGAAAATTAACTTACAACAGATGAAACCTGGGCGCAATCCTAGCGATGAAACTCTTCGGAATTTATTAGCGGAGATAGAGAATCTGATCAATTCCCGTCCATTAACCCACGTACCGGTAGATGATCCTGACGCACCAGTCTTAACGCCGAATCATTTCATCTTAGGCTCATCAAGTGGATTAAAACCTGGGACATGTCTAGACGATAGCGCTGTTGTGTTGCGGCGGTCCTGGCGGGCGTCACAGGTGGAAGCAAATATTTTTTGGCGAAGATGGGTTAGGGATTACCTCCCGGAACTCACGAGAAGAACTAAGTGGTTCAACACAGTAAAATCAATAGAAATTAATGATGTTGTTATTGTGATCGACCCGGAATTGCCTCGCAACTGTTGGCCTAAAGGAAGGATAGTCAGTGTAAACCAAGGGAAAGACGGACAGGTGAGGTCAGCAACGGTTCAGACAAAAAGTGGAATTTATGAGCGTCCTGCTACGAAGATCGCTGTTTTGGATGTTCGTCGCGAAGAACCAGTAAGCCATGAGCCTGGCGTACGTGGGGGGAGTGTCACATCCCTATCGGTCGGCGCTCCTCATCGAAGCAATCTGGATCGTGCAGCCATTGGGAGAGATTGAAACGTCAAGGTGAAAAAATATCATTGTCACGATTTTGCAATTACTATCCATTACCTGAAGAAAATTATATTATTATTGAATTTGAATGCAACGATTATAACAAATTATGAAGAGGAGAAAAATAGAGACAGAAGGAGAGAATAAGGAAACTAAACGTAAGTGAATTAGAAATGAAGTTGTTTCAGGGAATAATATGAATTGTTGTCTGCAGGAAATTTTTAATTTTGTGAATACAATATTATTTATACGGAACCCGCCTTATTCTTTCGTCTAACGAGTAACACCGACCCCGTACGAAGTGTACCATGTACAAATCCCTAATTCGACCGGTTGCAAATTATTCGGATTGATGGTGTTTTTGTACGAAATTCAGGTCCTTCGGAACGAGCCTGGCTTCCACGCATCTCATACCCAAACAAAATGCTGTGCCGTTCCATATGCAATGCCAAATTAACTAGACATCTCTCTTAAGCTGGTATGACGATTTTCAAGCACCATTTCTTTCACCTTCAAAAAGTTCCATCGGTGATCGACGTCCCCCTGTAACGTTTGAGTACGGTATTTACAGTCGATTTTGGAAATTTGAGGAATTTTGCAATATTTCCTCCCGACCACGTCGGGTTCTCAATGTGATTGTGCGAATTTTTTTTTCGCCTTTCGCGTTCCATCGTCGATAACTTTTGGATGTATCCTTCAATCTTAACGAATTCTGTACTACTGAACAAACAAACCACCCGGATCAAAACGCTGTCAATAGTTTCTCGATGTGACAACTAGGGGCGATGAAGTGAATAAAAATAAGCGACCAAATTCTAACTGAAACACACTTTGGGCCTGATTCTCGAATACACTTCACGGTGGATACAAAATAAACGGCACGCCATTGAACTACGTTTTACGAGTTAGTGAAGTGTCGAAGATAATAATGAGTTTTCAGGCAGAATGAGCACTTTTCAAATAAAAAAAAAGGAAAAATGGCACAGACCGCGCATCGTGCGAACACAGTTTCAGCAATCGTAAATTGATTGAAAATTATCTGCGTTCTAAAATGAACCAAGACCGACTCAATGGCTTGGCAATTTTTTCGATCGAAAATGAATCGAATGATCTCGATTTAAATGCAATTAAGGATCATTTTGCTCCAGTTAAAGCACCCAAGGCAAAGATTTGACTAGAGAATAAGCGAAGCTGGTAATGATTTTTCCTAGCCTTCTAAATACGGATAAACTGTTCAAAGTGAACTTTGCTATAAGGGAGTAGCTTTCTCAAAATATCAGAAACTCAAATTTAGTGAAAAAATCGTATAAAGTGGTATTTTTTTGGGGAGCCATTTGCATAGTTTATCGGGAGCGCTGTCTACCCTCACTACGCCGCTGGTCCAGACTATATGGTGAATGCATTAAAACATCCCAATCAAACTCGGAATTATGTATCCTTGCGTTGTCCTGATGGAACACAACACCTCTTCTGTCGGCCAATTCTGAACGTTTCTGGTCAATCGCTAGCTTCAAACAGTCCATTTGTTGACAGTAGAGATCTTAATTTAGTGTATTACATCAAAATAAAAATAATAAAAAAAGAAAAATTAATTAAGTTGTACGTATTTTACTGTTGCATTATCGGCACCATAAACACCATTCACAATTTCAGCGGCCAGGCTTGCGTTTTCGCAGAAAAAGTGTAAAATGTACCGAATTTTCTCTTTGTTGATCTCCAATGTTAACACCCTGTAACTCACAACTGAATTGAACAAACAAAAAACAGCAACAGATTTTTTTAGTATGAACGCGCGTGTACTTGAAATGGTATGATCGATATTACGCGAGATATTGATCACTAAGGCCAGCTATCGAGAAAATAATAGATTACTTTTTCCCCAAACCTAATATAAATTCATTTTCAGACAAAGTATTAGCTCAGGATTCTTGATTTATTTGCAAATAACATGTTTCTCCATTACATGGAATACATGTTTGATACAGAAAAGTAAATTTTCATTCATAATTTTTATTTTCAAAGCACGATATTCCACCTGAGAATCTATTGCCATTTTTGCTTCACATCAACGAAACACGAAGCTCTATTCCGCAAACGTGAAATCCAACGGGGCTAACAACGGTGTCATTGTAGAACACATGGGAATTGATTTTTTTTCGAACTTTCTCTCGAAGCTTTGCCAAAATTTCAACTAGAACATAAAATTGATCGACGGGCCGAAACGAATACAACAAAATAAAGCCAGCTCAAACCGGACCACTCCATCATCGGGTTTTGCGCTTACCAACATATTTGGCTGGGGGTCTTCGTAGCTTAATTGGTTGCGTGTCCGCTACTAAGCGAACGATCATGAGCTCATAACTCAGGACCCTCAATTGATCAACTTTGTGTGTTGTTCTAGTTTCTACGTCTACGTCTACAATCATCATGTGATGGTAATGCCAGCCTTTCACTCCTCATACGGTCTACTGTATCGGTAATAGGTGCTATTAATAACACAACAATAGAAGCCTCAACAGCCCCACTGTGTATGGTCCAACTGTGATCATTCGAACAATAGAGATATCCTTACGCCGAAAAAGTCGACATTGTGTAATTTACGATAAGATAGGAATGCTCTTACGCCTAAATGGCTACTGTGTAATATACAACGAAATTATCGTAGGATAAAATTGTACATGGATGAATTCGGCTCTGTTCCAGCTGAATTGTTAAATGAGCCTAATAAAATAAACAGATGGGATAAAAAAAAACACAGTTGGCCTTTCATTTTTATTTATATAAAAACGAAAATACTAAGAAATTCGACAAGTTTTTTAACACATTTGATCAATGCCGAAGAATGCCACATATTTTTTATTTTCTTACTTTGTAATTGCCAGTCCCAGTGATCAACTCTCTCAAAATAAAAATAAATAAATTCTAAACATCTGGACGAAATGGTATGATAAACGCTTCATTCGAAAGATAAAATATCTACGCGTTATATGCTTGTTACCTGTTGATTCAAAAACTTGTTTCAATAGCTTATACATTGCTTTCAAAACAGGCTATTTAAATCACACAAATATGTATGTAAGCGAGTGCCCGCTCGTAAATAAACTCAGTTATAATTGCGATTGCGATTGGAGCATGTTATCGCTGTTGTGGCGAAGCTAACTTCGTTCATCATGAAAGCGCTGATGAACGGTGTCACCAAGAGCCTGTTTGTGCAAACAAACGGCATTGGTACGTCGAGTTTGTTTAAGATTCCCTCTAAGGCCAAAAGGGAATTGTACCACTAAGAAGGCGACCAAGAAAACACCATAATCGAAAAGGCTTGAGGCATTGACAGCCGCCACACACAAATACATATGTGCGGAACTTTTTTCGTTTGTTGGAGCATCGAGCGTCGAAGAGAAGAACCCGAAAAGATGTCATCGCTGCTAACAAATAATTCGCCAGTTCTGCTTAGAACTTTGAATTACGTTGAAGCGAAAGAGTTAATTTTGTTTTGTAATTTTTGTTTGCAAATTAGTGACAAGCAATGTATTATGTATAGGGCAAACAGAAGAAAGCGGAGAATAAATTTTGCACCAATTTTGCGGGTTGCATATTGAATATGTCTGAATATTTTGCCTTCGCTACATATAAGTTGACCCCGTTCCTGTTAACTGATTGATCTGAAATTTGGAAGACACCTTTAATTCTACTGTCATTATAAAACTACGTATTCCATAACCGCCACCGTAATTAGTTGTTTGGAGACTGCGGCCATCTTGGAATTGGAATTTTCATGATCTGCTATGTTCTACTAGTCGAGACTTTTTTTTTGGTTGATGAGGTTTTGAAAAAAAAATATATATATAAAAATATATATGGCGCCATTTTGGATTTGCATTTTTCATAAATAACTGTATTCTACTAGACAACCCCTTTTATTTGATATATATATATATATATATATATATATATATATATATATATATATATATATATATATATATATATATATATATATATATATATATATATATATATATATATATATATATATATATATATATATATATATATATATATATATATATATATATATATATATATATATATATATATATATATATATATATTGATGGGGTTCTGAGAATGTGTAATCCGCCATTTTGTAGTGGCCGCCATCTTGGATTTACATTTTTCATAAATAACTGTGTTCTACTAGTCAATCCCTTTCATTCGATATACATATTGATGGAGTTTTGAGAAAATCTGTAATTCGCCATTTTGTAGCGGTCGCCATCTTCGATTTACATTTTCCATAAATAATTGTGTTCTACTGGTCAGGCCCTTTCATTCGATACCCATATTGATGGGGTTTTGGGAAAACTCATGTTGATGGGATTTTGAGAAAATATGTACATAATCCGCCGTTTTGTAGCGGCCGCAATCTTGGATTTTCATGGAATACGCAGTTTTATAATGACACCATAGATAAAGATGTGTTCCAAATTTCAGATCAAACGGTCAACAGGAAGGGGGTTAAATTTCTATTAATGTGGTACAGCGCTACAGACAAAGTTACAAAGTTACAAAGTTACAAAGTCACAAACATACAAACGGGTCAACCTAGATAAAACCATTTAATAAATAAGTGCAAATCATAATTATATTACGTTAACCGAGAGAAAATATTTTTTTTATGACTCGATTATCCGGAGGATTCGATTATTCGGAGTGAAAAAAAACAATACTCCGGATAATCGAGTCCGACCTGTATTAGGTTGGGGAAAAAGAAATCCATTATTTTCTGGGTAGATGGCTGTAGTGGTCGATATCTCGTATATTATCGGTCAAATTTATGCTCGTTGTACAGGCAACATTTTACACTAAAAATCCTTTGCAATTTTTGTTCCATTCAGTTGTGAGTTACAGGGTGTTAACAATGGAATTTTAAATTTTTGTATATACCCAACCGAAGCTAGGACGGAATCGAATGCAACAATAAAATTGAAGTTAAAAAAAAAAGTCGAATCAATCACAGAAAAAACCGAACTTAACCGGTATGGCAGTAGCATCCTATCAACATCGCTCAGGATCTAAAGATCGACCATAAAATAGTTTGGAATCAATTGCGCAAAGCTGGATTCGCAAAAAAAGCACGATGTTAAAGTGCCACACCAATTAACAGCAAAAAATGGAGGGGTTGTATCCGAAACACGACCGCTTAGGACGTAGGACTACGCAATCTTTTTGTTTTAATTTGTTGGATTATCATTTCGGATATTATTTGCGAATACGTCGAAATTCTATATTAACTCTTTAGTGAAAAGTTCCGGGAACCGTGAAAAGTTTTAATGGATTTTGTGTTTTTATAGAATCATTCCGAGAAGCAACGATTCTTTCTTGCATTTGCGAGAACAATACACTAATTGGTTATATGTCGTAATCAATGCACGCAATGCACTGAGTATTCAACGAGAGACATCTTCCGTACATCGCCATTCGTAACGCGCATGTAACAGATGCACACAGTTGCAGCGATAAAAATGAAACATCGAAACACACTTTATGTGAAATATTCGCTACCCACTCTACATTGTTGTGTCGAATCGGTCCCAACAAATGGTGTCGACAACGATGCCGATATCGTGCCATTTTGCAATGATTTTGTCGACCTACCCTTCGTATTCGACAACCAATTATGAGCCAAGGATGTGCCAATCTGGCACCACGTCGACCGATCGCAGCACTGCTTGAATCTTATTATAGCTTTGTTTGTGTTCTAGAAAATTAAAATAAAAAGTGCAGAAAAGCGTTCTTTATAATCATTTTATTAAACGCATAAGACGATAAGACGATAAGCTGATCATTCAACTCTGGTAATACCATCATCATTCGAAGCATCCTCCTCATTCAATTCGTTAACATCACCGGCCGGGATTTTCATACGTTATAATGAGGGAGAAAGTGCGGCAGCAACAGCTGAGATAAAATAAATTTTAAAGCCTAATCTTCTATCGTCTTCGCTAGTAATACCATTCTATTTATCCTCCTCAGTTTAGCCGTAATATATCGTAATTAATCGTTTCATCTTATTCACATCCTCGCTAATCATTCTTCAATCACTAGTGTTCCAGCTGCATGTTCTCCAGGACGGGTTTGGTGAATGACATTTGTGCCGCAACAGCTGAAATAAGATGAAGTTTACTTTTGAGAATAATGAAAATATAAGCCTACCGTGTTAGCAAGTCATTTGATTTGGGAAATTACCTTTTACTGTTGCAACCATTCAACCACTGCTTCAATGTTTTGTTTTTAAATGTAGCACTCGCTTTCGTGTTTTGAATGACAGCTTAGCGAGAAAGAGAGAAAGCAAAGCTACAGTGATCGCTCTGTTCAAGTTATCTTGTAGAATTATAGCTGAAACTATAGACATTGTTGCCTGCGGGAGGCAAGGTGAGGTAATATTCCAGCACTTTTGTAGCACTTTTCGTCGCTCGGCCGACATGGTGTCCATAACTGCTCGAAAATATAGGAATCTGGGTAGCGTTCGCAGCTCGAGGGAAAACATAGAACACAAAACGAGCAGAATAATCGACCTTTGTTATTTCGGGCACAGAAAGTTTCTGAGAATTTTCCACAGAAGAGATGAAATATATTTACACTAGCGTCAATTTACTTACTATGCAAGTGTGGAGTTTACTTCGTAAATATTCTCTTTTCGCTATCCCCCTTTGTTGTTTCTATTCTAGCGGCTGCGTAAGTTGCCCGTTATTGATAGCTCTGTTCGGGAAAGCACACAAATGGACAGAACAAATGTATGGGAAAATGGGAATGATTCCAATTTACATCAATTTAAACCATATACAGACTATGTGATTGCAATGTATAGCATATCAAACAAATCTTAGAAAATTTCCGATTCGATTGGTATGCAAATCGTTAAAATCCGTTAGCAGCAAAAAATAGCTATTAATGTTAACTTTATTTCATAAAAACGTGACCTGTTTTCTGATTTGACACCCTTATTGTAAGACGTAATCCTACGTCAAAAAAAAAACATAATGGATCGAATTTCCATCTGCGAAGCCTCGGCCAAACGGAATGAAATTTCTTAAACCGAATAGTGACTGGGGATGATAAATGGGCCACGAATGACAATATTGTGTGAAAATGATCGTGGTCAAGGCCACACACGTCTTTAGCGACTCGATAGAAACTCCGGGAGCTTGGTTGAGAAGTTTCAATGCATCCATCATGTAATCCGGACCTGGCACCAAGCGATTATCACCATTTTCTCAGATTAAAAAGATTGTGAATTTTGTTTTGAGGACCGAAACTTCTATAAGAATGGCATTATGAAGCTACCTTCAAAATGGCAAAAAAATTTCAACAAAACGGTGCCTATTTAACCTAAATCGGACAACCTGAAGCATTTTAAATAAAATTTTGAATGTATCGTAAAAAATAATGGATTCCTTTTTCCCCAACTCAATATATTTATTGGCTAACATTTGCCGTTTCCCAGATTGTAAATTGCTTGTTTTCGTTTTTTTGTTCATAGTTCCTTTGATGCTTTGTGTTTCGTAAAGTGGATAATTTTTCTCGCATCTGTTCATCATCTCAAGTTGTTCTCACTAATATTCAATCTTTACAATTTTAAAATATAACAAGCAACTGACGCTCGGCATACTTGCAGTAGTAATTTTTCGAGCGAGATAACCGAAACAGACTGGCAGCTGCTTTACCAATGATTTATCTACACGCATTAATATATACTTTATTTGACTCCACGTAAACAACTTTATTAGCTGCTTCTGCCATGTGGAGGAAGCAACTGCTTGGAGGAAATTCTGTATGATGTTTACCTATGACGGCAGCTGACTGTAATTTCCATATTATTGCATTTTTGCTGCCATTAAAAAAATCCAGTTGATATGAATCGGAAACGTGGAATGAGGTGAGCTGATTTTGTAAATAACCGTTGATGGTCGTCTGTGTGTTTACGACCTGAGGATGTGTATGGATGTTTTAAATGGAATTGGCTTTCTATATCTGGTATTTATATACGAGACAAAGTTGTATCGAAAAATTTATTATTACAATTATTAGTCGATACAGGAATGAAGCACAGTTGAAAGGTTGGAACTATATATTGTTTCATGAATTGATTTATTGAACGCCATTTCAACTGTTCCATAAAGTATTATCAGTTATTCCCCATAAAACCGTCCATCAATCTAAAATCCAACCTCACTCTGATCTTCAAGATGAGTAACATATTCGAATGAGTTGGCAAAATGGTATCAACCATGCAAAGCCTCAAGTCACTCGAGTTTCCAGTCATTTAACTTTTGCCCTGATTTCACCGTCTGCTTTCGATTTCTGGCCCCAAAAGCCACCACAGACGGGAGCTTATGCGAAGACCACGAAAACGCTTTTGGCTTGGAGATTCCAAGCCAAAGGAGATAACACCCCACAATTGTCTGTGCATGGCACAAGTCACGTTGGCTGTAGTTTTGCGATGTGAAAAGAAAGCATAAATCCGCTTTATCCTTTCCACACCCTCCGCCGGAAAAAGCTCGTAGCAAGAGAAGTGGTACGTTATTTATGTAAAAAGTGTGTGCATAAAAATGAGCAGCAAAACCGAACACAAGACGAACGGTACACAATCGAGGCTCGTTGTACTACAAAACATCTCGTAAAAAGGACCATGACCTATAAAAAGAGGCTCCGTGTTTCCTTGATATGCCGCTACGCCCCATCACTGAAGCCGATTTCCTATTCTCACCATCAACGCCTACGTTCTTTCATCAAATTTCTTCCAACAAACAGCTGCGATGAGCATGAATGAGCTGGCAACATTTGATGTAATAGTACCAGTGTTTCGGACTTGGGAGCCATACTAACGTGTTTTAATAACACACAATATTACAATAACAATTTGTTGTTTCATGCATGGTCATATGATTGTTTCTATCACAAGATAAAAAAGCGTGTTCGAAGGATAATCAAATAACACTGCAGTGATGCAAATTGTACCCAAATTATTATTGTAATGTATCAAAGGAAAAGTCTCTTTCATCTATTTTTGGATGCCTTCTGTTACGATTTATATTGTGTAAATATATTTCGCTGCGCGGAAAAACCAACGGCAAAATATATTGATGAGATGGGTAAGCATAGCACTTTGTACTCCTGGTAAAATTTGCGATAAAGTGTTCCTCTACTTTCATCAATCGGCTGAACAACACTACAAAACCTCGTTTTAGGCAAACCTTTATTAACACTAAAACTACCGACAGTTTTTATATACCTACTAGCTGACCCGGCAAACTTCGTCCCGCCCAAAATTTGTTTTTTGTTATCAATACCTTCAAACATTCACGTTTTCTTACTAAGCGCAAGTTCATGAGTCCAATCGCAGAACTGTTCATTGATTGATCTTCTAATCGACCTCGTTGAATTTACCTTTTACTAAAAAATTCCTAGTACTTCTACCAAAACTCATCATTATAATATCAGATTATTTTCACACACAATTCTCGTTCAAGATTTTTGAACCACTTTTGCAATAACATGTTTCTCCGTTACATGGAATAAATGTTATACATGATACAGGAAATATGATAGAATAAAGACAGACCCCTCCCCTCTTCTCCCCTTAGAGAGGGGGGAGGAGTGTCTATTCACCACAGAAATATTTCGTGTCCCCTTGATTGATTATTTTTCGCTTGATTATTTTTCGAGTTATGCAGAAATTTGTGTTTCATTTGTATGACAGCCCACCCTAAGAGAGGTGGGAGGAGTATCTAACCACCATAGAATCATTTATCGCACCATAAAACCTTCATATGCCTAATTTGATTTCATTTGCTTGATTAATTCTCGAGTAATGCACAAATTTGTGTTTCATTTGTGTGCAGTCCCCCTAAGAGGGGGGGGGGTATCTAACCACTAGATAATCATTTATTGTACCCTAAAACCTCCACATGCCAAATTTCGTTTCATTTTTTGGATTAATTATCGAGTAATGCAGAAATTTGTGTTTCATTTGTATGGCGTCCCGAAAACCTGCTCCGGTCCGTACTATCGTATTCAAAAAAAAAAAGAAGAGAACACGCGTTGAACTCGAAACTTTTCCTCATTTGCTTGATTAGTTCCACGAAAAACTGCGACAAATATACTTAAAAATGATCTGCCTTTAACTGTCCATCATTCTGATAGATGCTTCTGCTGGTATTCCAACCTAAAAATTTTTGCCGCTTTTCAAATGATCTTCAAATTTAAACAACGCAAGATTCCTCGCAGAGATTAAGGAAAATTATCAAATAAAAATCATTCAGCTCTTCATGTAGCACCGTGAATTCATCTTTTTCTGCCTGGAACAAAAGATTCAATCTGGTAATCTTGTGCAAAACATAAGTCGCACCGTCCGACACGAATCCTTTTAGACGCTCCTTGTAAGGAATTCCGTCCTTATGAAACTGATCAATCATTTCATTGTAAATACTTACATGCAGTGTTGCCACACGTTCAGATTTATCTGGAAAGGTACAGATTTTTTCGTTTTTTTCGGTACAGATTCTGTACGGTACAGAGTATAGATTTTCATTAAATAAGACGGGTGGTAATTTCGGGGACATAACCGGAGAGACGTAGGACTACACCAGGGGGTGTCCATTATTCGAATATCATCGAGCACAGATCCCAGAATGAGCAGCTTTTCATGTACAAAATTACAGAAAAAAATCAAATGATAAAATAAAACCTCAGCACTCAGCAAACACTCAATCGTTTAGATTCAAATACGAAAAAATCAAAATTTGTCGTGCAAATGTCGTGTGGTGCAAATGTTGTAGGAGTTATTGTTCAGCCGGCAACGAACACACAGGTGATGGCAAGCATATCGTAATAGGAATTTACCGTCTGGTATCGTGATATAATTGGGCTTTGCACTCCTCATGAATAACTGTGTTCTACTAGTCAAGTCCTTCATTTGATACCCATATTGATGGGGCTTTGAGAAAATATGTAATCCGCCATTTTGTAGCGGTCGCCATCTTGGATTCTCAAGATCATGAAATACGCAGTTTTATAATGACTGCAGGGATAAAGGTGTGTTCCAAATTGCAGATCAAGGGGTCAAATTTCAATAAATGTGGTACCGCGCCATAGACAAAGATGTTACATACAAACATACAAATATGTCACAGCTAAATAAAACCGTTTAAAAACTCCAGCATTTTATCAAATCGAGCGCTATTAGCCACTCATTCACCCGGTGCGACGCTTCCACCGCTTTTAACACACTTCGATAGGCTCTCCTGCTCTACATCCCATTGAAACTCCTGTCTTTCACTCTTGCGGCATCTCACCGCATACATCCCCGGCAAATGCAGCGATATCTCTTTTGCTGACAATCAATTCCAAGATATCGTCCATCCTGCTTGGCGTCTGATGATTGAATGTGGCCAAGCCCAACCATCGCTCACTTTATAGAGCCATATAGTTAACGTTGTAGCGACCGCCTATATTTATTTATAATCTCTTTTTTGTCTCCCTCCTTCACCTTGTCCATACGTTTCGCTCGTACCCGTGGTTGCTTGTAATGAATAGCTGTTTGCTGCGGGAGCGCAGACAAAATGTATGGGAAAGTAGGGAATTCTTTCTTCCAATTTTTCATCAATTCGAACTTTATATGAGCTGAAAAACCGTAATGCGTAGCATATAAACAATTACTGAGGATATTTCCTATCAATGTGTGTATTTGGAACCAAAATCCATTCATTAATTGAGGAGGTATTAGCGTTCAAAAACTGAACACTTTTTCACACCGAAATATTGAAATGGGCCCCTATATTGAAAGGTTAGACGTAGTCCTACGTCAAAAGTACAGATTGGTATAATTTTTTTCCACGCGTGAAATTTCTTACATTCGAACAAAGCAACATTAAGGTACATTACGACTTTTACGCCGCTTGGAGCAATTTTTTTTAAATTTTTATTTATGATAGCACGCAATCTAGATTCGAAAACATGTATATGCATTATAAAACACACGAAGGACTTGCAAATGTAAATATAGTATTTGTAAGTAAAAAATGAGTATTTTTCACGCTAAATTTCTACAACGAATATTTTCGATGGTACAGATTTTTGGACGAAAATTACAGATGAGAAAGATTTTTAACCCCTCTGTTACAGATTATAACGTGGCAACACTGCTTGTATGATCAGCAGCACCAAGCGATACTTCGGCATAAAACCCGTCATGTATCTTAATTTTGCTTTGTTCAATGAAATTTCACACGTGGAAAAAATCTGTACTTTTTGACGTACAGAATCTGTATCAAAAATAATGAAAAAGTCTGTACCTTTCCAGATAAATCTATACGTGTGGCAACACTGCTCTACACTACTATACCCCCTATATCCTATACCCTACTATACCTGCTATTCCCCCTTAATGGAGAACTCCGTGTTTTGCGGCAAAGAGCGTTGTTTTCTATGTTCAAACAGAAACACAAAAGGTCGAAGATGTCTAATTATGTTTATACATGCGAACACCTGACTGCATTTCGGGGACTGTTTCGAAAGATATTATATGAATTATAGCTTATATTTTTTATATGAAAACAACGCATTAAAACGCATGGTTTAGTAAATTCTTATCTGAAGTTTACATAAAAATATCTCTGGATAATCTTTCATAATCTCACAAAGTTATACATCACTGATTTTTCAAGTAAAATTAATTCCGACCATAAACGATTAAAGTTGTGAAATTACCAACATTTATAGCAGCCCCCCGGTGAGGATGTTCTAAGAGCTCCCGCAGACTGCAAACTTTTTATCGGTTGATAGGCTGATCTGCTTCTTAATCAGTACGGAGAGGTATGCATATCCGCTCAGTTTAGTGCGATTAACACTTTTGTAGAGAGGCGAATGAACTTCAAAGTTTAAAGCCTCTTAAAAACAAAGAAAGAAGAAGAACACTTTTTTTTCTTTAGTGTATGAAATGTTGGAGAGAAGATAAATTATATGATAGCAGAGTGTGTTTAAAAGAAGCTCGTATGGAAAAGAGTTCCATAGAGATTTTTTTGAATTAAATACCCCTTTAAAAAAATAACGGAAATAAAGTATTATTGTGTATTATTGTACTTCCTATTCGAGTGTAGTATTTGGTTAGAAAAATAAAATAATAATAATAAAATGATAAAATAATAAAGTGAGCTTACCATAGATAAAATTAACATCTTCTACGTGTCTCAGACTATTGGGGTCGAAAACATCTTAAACTGGTTTTTGCACGAATGCCAATTTGATTTCAATTTAATGCTTTTTAATATTTTTTGACGTAGAACTACGTCTTTCATTAAGGGTGCCAAATCAGAAAACAGGTCACGTTTTCATGAAATAAAGTTAACCTTAATAACTATTTTTGCCGTGAACGGATTTTGGCGATTTACATACTAAACGGATCGGAAATACCGTAAGATTTGTTAGATATGTTATACATTAGAATTCCCTGGTTTGTAAATGGTTAAAATTCATAAAAACTTAAACGTTTCTATTTTCCCCTACATTTGTTCTGTCCATTTGTGTGCTTTCCCGAACAAAGCTGTCAATAACGAGCAACTTATCGACGACCAACGGAGGGGAAATCGTAGGATTTAAAGTCTCCGTGAACAAAGGAAAAGTAGAAGAATGAAGGGGAATACTTGCCTAGAGTATAAACAGTGGATCTCGCTGAGAAAAACATCCATTCGGCATCGGACTGTTGAGCAATCCAGTTCACTTTGCTTTCGCTGCGCTTCGATCTAAGATTGGACCCCACCAGTGGTAATCCAACTTGGATATCGTCGTGTGATTTTTTCTGTTCGTTTCTCGCGTTATTCGTATCGTGTGTTTTTCTTTCCGCGTCATAAATTGGACGCTTCGCGTAGTGTGTGATGAGCAAAAAGAAGAGGAAGGCAGGCTCGAGCCATGCAAAAAACGAACGCATTGCCAGGGGCAATAAAATTTCGAGACAAGCGTCATCTAATGAGGCACGCGATGGCGATTTCGGCGCGTCGTTCGAAAATGTAAACGCAGTTACCCAGGCAGCAACCAAAATCAAGCTCCTCCCGCTGGTGGTGAAGGCGGTCGCACTTGACAAACTCATCAGCGAATTCGCATCGATGGGTGTTACATCAGAGTACAAGCTGTGTGGCATTATTCAGTCTTTTTCCAAGCAGTTAACATTGTTTGTTTTCCGTCATCATAAGGGCTTCGTTGGTGCCTTTGAGAATGCATCAATGCATTAAACTGACGTTATGGCGAAGCAGGTGTTAAGGTTGTCTGCCAAAAAAATTATTTGGGGAATACCAAGCATCTTGAATGTCTTACTGGAATGTTACAAGTTATTTGGATTCGCGTGCCAGTCGCAAAACTGCCTTCAACTAGGATTGCATTTACGCTAATATTGATCATAATGAAGCATTGCTACTATTTTCGAAGTTGTTATTAACGAAAAGAGTTTATTTCGCTTATTTAGTTACCAAGAAAGTAAATGTCGTTCTGGAATTTTGTATGTGATTAGGTTTTGCTTGCCAGTAACAAAACTTCCTCCACTAAGGGTGACAGCTGCGCTTCTCTCAAGCATGAGAAAGTAATGCAACTTTTCTCAAGGCCAGTAATATTAACAGAAGCGTTTCTTTTGAGAATAGCGCAAAATGATGAGAAGTGTTTATATTCCTGGTAGTTTCAAGCCACCAATGTATGGCTCTGTATGCATGCTATGGTGAACGCTTGTTTGGCGCTTGGTTTACGTTGTACGAACGATGCCTAGAGGTGCGATTCCTTTGAGGCAATACTAAATAACATGTAGCATGATATTTGATACTTGCACCGGTTGTCATTGTTGTAAAGGTTGTTGTTGTTTCCATGCGGTGCCAAAGATATATTGGTGTAGTTATAAGATGTGGAATAATGGTGCTGGTGCAACATGTATATAATCGACTGTAGCCGAGTCTATGTAAATTGCGAAAAAGGCCACCGGAATAGCGTTCGAGGTAAATTTCCAATGCATTGACATGAAATAAATTGCGACATACGATCAGCTAGTGTATTGTTTTGCGAGGGCAAGAATGAATCATCAATAAATTATCGTCAACTGATTCTACAATGAAAAAACCGTTCCAGAGATTATTCTACTAAGCAGTTGTTTCTAATTTCACAGCATTATAGAATAATATCCGAAGGTAAAAACAAGCGACTTATAAAAAATAACAGCGTAGTTCTACGTCACAATACGGTCGTATCTTGGACACAACCTCCTATAATTTTTTTAACTTATATATTAATCTTAAAAAATATGTTATATTTTTTTCTATAAACAAAAAACTTCATCATTAACGTTGACCAGTTGCCGTATTGTAGTCAGTCGTTTTTTACACTTTGGCAAGCTATTTTTCATCATATATCTATATTAAGGCAGTATTCTAGTCTAGAATTTTGTAAAGCAGTGAAAATTTATTTGTAAAACTGGAAAAATAATTGCCTGAGCTCAATGCTTTGCTCGAACTGACAGCTCCACACCGGAGAGAAGAAGTTGAACATCGTGAGGCACTTCGTGTCTGCCGGATATAGCCGATCCGGCGTTTACAATATCTTCTCCCTTCCGGAGAAGGGCGAGAGTGTCGAATGGAAGCCGGGATGTCCTGAAGTGGTACGAAGCCAACGGGGTCACTTTCGTACCCAAGGACATGAGCCCCCCCCCCCAACGCACCAGAACTAAGGTCTATCGAAAAATACTGGGCTGTTATGAAGCAGGCACTACGGAGATCAAATCTGAGGAAGACCTGAAGAAAAAGCGGGTTTCCGTACAGATATTGTACAGAACGTTATGAGTGGAGTTAAGCGTGAAAGTGTTAAGTAGAACATGGGATGGTTCCATTCTTTTCATCTATCCATATGGTCATAATTTAACATACCACAATTTGCTTCATCAATTAATACATCGATACAAGAACAACAAAATAACCTAGCTCCTATCGGAGCGCATACAACAATTGTTCCCAATCATTGCAAAGCTGAAGGCTCCAAAAAGGATGTTTTTCTGCAACACAAAACTGCCCCTCTTCGTTCTCGGTGAGATTGGATGTGTTGGGCAAACACTAACCAGACTGAAGACTAACCGAAGTGCTATCGGCAGGTCGGAAGAAAATTAGTATGCTCAGAAGATAATGGGATGTGCTCTCTAATCATTGTTCTTTGCAGGTGTTTGAAAGATGATGTTTTGTATGCTAGTGGTGGCAAGAAAGTGGGACTTAAATGGAATTAATTTGACCGCATATAAACGCAGGTTTCGCAGGAAAATGCGTTGCGACGAAATTCTTTTGTAAGTGGCAAACGAAATGAAATCATATTAAAATTGGTATTATTGTGTATTGTGTATAATTTAAACAGGCATTATGTGTTCGTGCAAACTTTGTCATCAATCTCCATGCTCGCATTCCATTCTGACTAGTTCTAAATCCGTGAAAGCAATTTATTTGTCCTGATTACAGTGCTGCTAGTTTTGTTCACCAAACCATTATATTGCTCATGCGATTGCGGTAAAGCTTTATATTCTCCATTGTTCTGGCATCATTCGCCGAATCCCATTTAATAAGCATTAGCATGATCGCCTTGAATTCCAATCTACAATCATTAATATCATTCATTCTCTGTTCCAAGTAAGTGCTATTTTCCCTATCATCCCATTAACCGTTGCTTTTACCTCATATTCACGTCCCGTGAATACAGTATACAGATGTTATGTTCGTACATATATGATGTACAGCTCGGTTCTACTCGTTTTTTTCTCTGTTCTGCTCTTGATGGAGTGTAAGCTTTTTTACCCGTCATTTTTTATCGCTCTCATCAAGCACGCATTCCGTGGTATATCTTAACAGTCATTTTCCACACATGCGGTTTCGGCCGGTAAAACGATGGTGGAGGAGGGAGGGAGTGAAAATCCGCCCAACATCGCGAAAACGTATGCTGTTATAGTTATTTTATGAAAGGGGTGATTGAATTTCCAAAGTTCATTGAGTCGATGTGAGTGTTCTTTGATATCTTCTGTTGGGATGCCATTCGGGAAAATGTGCTCATGGAAAAAAACCGTGAGAGAAATATGTCTTGTGTCGTATGTGTCAACTCCATGCATTTTGAATCGTACTATTTCGGAACAAAGACTCAATTCGCTACATTATGGTTATATTGATTGGTGTCCAGTGTATTCGAAGTACATTTCATACGATTTCTTACGATGTACGTTTAAATTAGGATAGAAATCGCATGACTTCGAGGATTTCGAAGTATGTTCACATCGTGTTCCGTCACGGAACGGTTTGATTGCCTGTCAACTTCACTTGTGTATGTAGAAAAACATCTTTAAAATAAACATAAACTCTTTCATGGTTGGCATATTTTTTGATTTTTACCGAAAAAGTGTATAAGTTTTATAAACTTACTAGCTGACCCGGCAAACTTCGTCTCGCCCAAAATTTATTTTTTTGTTATCAATACCTCCAAACATTCACGTTTTCTTACTCACGATCATGGGTCCAATCCCAGAACTGTTCATTGATTCATATTCTAATTGACTCTTTACAATTCACTTTTAATATAAATTTCCTAGTACTTCTACCAAAACTCGTCACCATAATATCAGATTGTTTTCAGACATAATTCTCGTTCCAGATTTTTCAACCACTTACAAATATTAGGCTGTCAAAAAAGTCCTGCGGTATTTTTTTTGAATTTTCATTTGTTCATGAAATTAGTTACAATCATCTGTTTTAAGTCAAATATGCGCCGTTTTGTTCGATGACTTGTTCCCAACGAGATGCCAACTTCATAATACCCCTGTTATAGAAGCTCGCTTCCTTATTAGCAAAAAAAACTCGGATAGCCAATTTTCACAGGCCTCTTTTGTGGCTAACTTCTGACTACCTAGCTCGTTCGCCATGGACAAAAACAGGTGATAGTCACTTGGTGCAAGGTCCGGACTATACGGCGGTCACCAAAGAAGTGTGTGGCCTGGCGTTGTCCTGATGGAAGACAATGCGGCCTCTGTTTATCAAAGATGGCCTCTTCTTCATGATTGCTACCTTCAAGCGGTCCAGTTGTTGGCAGTACAGGTCCGAATTGAGCGTTTGGCCATAGGGAAGCAGCTCATAATAGATTATTCCTTGACAATCCCATCAAACACACAGCAGAACCTTCCTGGCCGTTAATGAGGGCTTGGCCTCCGTCTGAGCCGCTTCAGCGGGCTTCGACCACGACCGTTTGCGCTTCACGTTGTCGTAAGTGACCCACTTTTCATCGCCAGTCACCATCCGCTTCAGAAACGGGTCGATTTTGTTGCGATTCAGCAGTGATTCACATACGTCGATACGGTCAAATATGTTTTTTTGCGTCAACGTGTGTGGCACCCATACATCGAGCTTCTTTGTGAATCCAAGTTTCTTCAAATGGTTAATAACGGTTTGATGACTTATCCCCAGCTCTTGGCCGATGCTACGGCTGCTACTATGCCGGTCTTTCTCGGCTAATTCAGCGATTTTGTCGCAATTTTCGACGACAGGCCTTCCGGAGCGTGGCGCATCTTCGACGACCTCGTCACCAGAACGAAAACGTTGAAACCATCGTTGTGCGGTGGAAATGGAAACTGTATCGGGTCCATAAACTGCACAAATTTTATTGGCAGCTTGAGATGCATTTTTGCCTTTGTCATAGTAGTACTGTAAAATATGTCGGATTTTCTCTTTATTTTGCTCTATAACTCACGAACGACTTAACCAAACAAAACACTGTCAAGGACTATATTATAGCGCTGCAAAAATACCTTTCCAACAAGCTTAGTATGACTCGATACAATGAATACAACTAGAACTACGCGCTTACAACGACACCTCGCGGAAATACCGCAGGACTTTTTTGACAGCCTAATAATAGAAAAATAAAGTATTACAAGTATTTCAAAATTAAACTCATATGGAAAATTGTTTTGTTTTACTACTCATTTCTCTGTCATAAAAAATCAATGAGCCACAGCAAACGTGGCAGGGTTCAGCAAGTAAAATTTGAAACAAAATAAACTTAAATGGAATTTAAATTTAATTTATGCGCAATTCGGTTATTTCCTGAATTATTCTAATAAAATAAAGAAAAATGTCCACGTGGACAAGAGGGGGAGGGGTATGAAAATGTCCACGCTTGTCCATGGAGGGGGAGGGGAGAGTCCAAAATCACGCTTTTTCTGTCCACGTGGTATGTGGACAGCCCCTAATAAGAAACACATAACGTTCCGCATAATGGGGCTTAGTTAAGTTGGAGTGGCATATTTTTTCAGAGTCAAAGCCACAAAAGAAACCTCTTCAAGAGCAGAATGTGATGAGGTATATCAGCTTTAGTAAACAGGAAATTGTAGGTCGTTATTCACCTATGACCACTTTGCCCCCAAACATCAAAGTAATTCCTATGCTAATTAATCGCTGAAATTAAACAAAATATCTGTTCACCGCTCCTAGAATATGTGAACAGTTGTCCAAACTGATGATTTGTCCAACATATCAGATTGAACAAACTAAATTTCACGAGAAATTCCTTAGATACCATACGTACAGAACTACGGGCGAATGGCTATCGAGAGAGCAATTTCTGTTTTTATTTATATTTTGACATGCGTCATCTCTACTGAAGTATAGGGTGGCTCAAAAGTCATTACATTCTTAAAACATAAGGTGGCTATCAATACGGCATCTATAGGCAATAGTTATACTACCAAACAAGCAGGTGACCACTTTTCCCCGCATGACCAATTTGCCCCCACTACCCCTATGAACGGAAAGAAGTTCACCGGGTCTGAAAACTCTGATAGTGAAAATCAAAACAAAATATTCTTCTTATGGTATCGTTTGAACATTTTTGATTTATATTTTCCGCATGGAAAATTATCTACTTGAAGTGGCATTGGCCATAATACACAAACTTACATATAAGTTGGTCTTTCACGAGTGCAAAAATGCTGTATCAATGTGATCGCTTCTTTTTTCAAAGATTCAATGTCATGATAAAATAAATATATTAAACAAATACTTACCAGATTAATTTTATGAATCTCGTGTTACATTTACATCGTTCATCTTCTCACGATAATGTGAACACTTCCGTATTTCGCTATCGCGAGCGCAAACTTCAACATTAATTTTGCGCTTTAAGACTAGATTAATGCTATTAAAATTTAACGATGATTTATTCCCATTATTCAATCGCAGCTCACGAGCATTTTTTCGGACTTCCTGTTCTTCTGCCTCGGAAGTAAGCTACAACTACTTCCGAACAGCTGAGTTTCACCACCCGGAGCACGTAATTAATTCCTCTAAATAAACCTATTACTCGCCGCTCTATTACTGGAAGCGGAGCGGCCAATGTGGATGATTTATAGCTTCGCGCCTTTGCTCACAGCTGTACTCTAAATTTCTGCTTGCCACCCGCCACTTCCAAACAAACTTCAGGCTAATTAGTCATTCACCATCGGCAGCATAAATTATTGAACATTGACACTATTTTCGCACATTCATTCACTCTGTGGTGTGATCTTCGCTGTGGTCAAGACACAGTGTTCTTCTTCCACTTGACATCGACTCGCGCTTCGACAAATTTACGCATTCCCCAACAGCATTAGAGATTGGTCCTCGATTTGGTGCACTCATATATTGCGGGCACGTCTCGGGGAACCTGCCTTCGATACTTCTCGGGGAGAACGGCGAACGCGCGAAACGTAAGACACCGTGCGTCAACTTCGAATCGTTGGGGTTCTAACTATGCGATGGTTCCTTGGGGGGAGGTGAGGAAGGTGAGGTGGGCAATAATCAATGATCGTAATGGCCTAGTGGTGAGATATGATCGTGTTTTGAAAATCACCAAAGCAATGTGATTCACAGGGAAGGATTGAATGAATCGATTTGAAGTGATGTCATGCGAGTGTGCACAGAGATTCTCGTGTATAATTATTATGCTTTTAGTTATTCGTGAATCAACATTTAGGACACTATAGGAAAACATTAGGCTGACACATTTAAGATTATAGCGCGATACAAAAACCACTGAGAGTGGAAATAGAACAGAATACAATAGAACAGATATGCATGAGAAAACATATTTCAACAAAATTTAATCAATAATTGAGATTCAAATACTAACAGTTAGAACATATTTCATGATAGCAAGAAAAATTTTGTGGCTTCACTGATTATCATAATTCCAATTAGAAACCCGATTAGCACGCACTGGCGGATCAAAAGCACAAACTCTTCCCTTCACGGAATTTTCATCTAGTTTGGATCATCCAGATAGAGAGCACCTGTCTTACAAATTAAACTCTTCTCCATCCAAATTAGACCTAATATAATACCGTTCTTCGATTGGAATCACCAATCATAGCGTAATTTGGCAGTCCGAACCATTCAACAAGTGGCAAACGGTTACAAACATTGGGGCTGTCATCGATGACGATTATGCTAATATTGCAAACTTGCGACAGCGTCACCCGAACTTCGCAGTCTATTTTCCCAACAAACTTCGATTATTGCATATCCAATTTCACCCCTCACTGGTTGACTGAGTCGCACAACCGAATTCGACGACGAGGTGCTACTTGCAGATGCGACACACATTCTCACCCACATTTAGCATTTTAGTGCTCACATCGTGCCCGTGGCCAACCCCAGTGGCGACCAGCCCCGGCGGTTTTCGATACGCGACGAGCAGCTCAATCAGACCGCTGCTGACCTATCCGACGTTATTCTCGCCCTCGCAACCAATACGCACCACACGCGAGGTAAACACGCAAACCACACGCCACCGCCACCGTAAATACCGATACCGCGAAACAATGACGTAGCAGACGGCCCCCGAAAACACCGAACCTAGAAGCCTATACAAACGATGCGGTGGCCACTTGTGGATCGTTGTGATAGTAGCGAACAAACAGTTGGGTATTATCGGACCGTTCAAGACTCGAGACCGAAGCGCGCCATGCCATGTAACCAACTGAATGGACACGGTTTGAATAAATCAGCATGTTCCGAGTTCGGCTGGTGTTGGCTCTGCGTTGAGGATAGTATATGGTGGTACACTCTGCTGCCGTCTGGTGGTCGCCAGGAGAGATTCACCCTAACCCGGACAAAGGCGCAATTTTTCTCGCTCTGAACAACTGAAGATAGGTCACGGAAACTTTCAGCTTCTTTCGGTTTCGTTGATTCGATTTTCGGGAAACTCTTCTCTTAAGCTGCAAAGACGAAGGCAATATTGTAATAAAACTTTTAAAATATCTCACCCGCCAGCCAGCCAGCCGGCTGCTGGAAGAGCAATGGGAGCAGGGTGCCCAGGCGCATCGAGTAATGCGCATTCACCCTACCTGAACCCTGCCTCCCATCCCGAGATACGATGTTGTGCAGACACGCGGTTCCCGGCCCTGTCCCAACAATCCTTCGTTTGTCTATTCGTCTTCAATCTCGTTCTTTTATGTGACCAACAACCCACCGCCGATTTTCCCGGTGCTTTCAGCCACACTTTCAGCCAGCAACGTCGAATTGGCTCGCGGTGGAGGAATTTCGCATTTCGTCTATGTTTATTAGCCGCTGGATGATGGGGGAGATGAGCTGGTGAGGTACTTCGAGGAATATGAATTCGTCAATTGCGTAGCAGATTTTAAAGAGGGAATTGGCAGGTTGATAATTAATTGACATTTAGTTTGGTACATTCTCCATATTTGTTCCATCCTAATTATTTTTTATTATCATAATTTATTTCATCCGAATGTTTGTTGGTAAACTAAAATTGTTTCTAATATCAAATTTACGTTGTATATTGTACAAAACACATTAAAACAACTAAAATGTTGACATTCTCCATAGTTCAAGCATTTGTGTCCATCAAGTACCGTTCTGAATCATATTTCGGACGCTTAAGGCATATGATGCAGAAAACAGATCTCAACTCTATGCACAGGTATTATTCGATTGTTTTTTTAATAAATTAGTTCAATATGATTTTAAGCTTTCTACTTTGGTACCTATTTGATTGAAAACATTCAAAAATCATCGAATAAAATACTTTTCAAATCAAGCGAATGTGAATCAAGCTTCGGACACCATTTATAACAAAAAATCAAATTTGGGACAGATTGAATTCAAATTTCGGACAATTTATTTTGTAATTTTTTGAACGAAAATTACATTACACTTGATTATATTTTATAGTCAACTTATCACACTTGCGTTTAGATTGAATTCTAGTCGCGTAGGTCTAGTCAAGTCACATAGGAATATTGAACGAAGACTAAGAACATGTAAAATTTGCAAAATAATAACTTAAAATGATGTCGATCATCTAAATCGGTCGTTCTTGATTCGTTCGATAACTCGCAAGTAGATCGGATAGGTTTTCGAAACGATCCAACAAAGGTGTTTTTTTCCACATCGAATCAGACTGTGTTTTTTTTTCATCGGTTGCGCTTGTGAGTAGAGCGAAGCTCAAAGTGGTGCGCGACCGAGACGCAGAGGATACAATTCATACAGATTCATCACACACGCCACACAGCAGCGGCAAGTATAAGTTTATTTTTCTTTTGTCCTCCTATCATTCCTTCTACCATCTGTGCTCGATTTACACCATTGTTCATCTGTGTGTTTACCAAATCGGCAAACGTTGGCATTAGGGGTGTCTATTTTTTCTTGATTACATTACCGTTGAAATTTTATTGGAACTTTTTTTCATTTTAGAATTTTATATAAATAAAATAAATTAATATAAATATTATCCGCAGCATAACCTTATAATATTTTTTTTTACTTATTCATTTTGATAATTATTATTTTCTGTTCATATCGAACAGTTGGCCGATTTTTTTTAATATGGCTGAGGGCGGGAAGGACCCCCCGTTGACGCAATTGAATATTTCTGATACCGAACCTCCTCCTGAAGAGCAGGAGGATGAAGCAGAAATTGAGGTAGAAAATTCTGTTTACGAAGTTGATAGTTCCGAAGATGAGGAAATCGACGAGAAACAGGATTTTCGTCCTAAAGAATACCCTGAAGGCTCCAAAGGCCCATTCATTGTGTACTTTAGACGAAAATCCAAACCTCTCAATGTCATTCGCATCTCGAAGGAACTAACTCAACATTTTTCTGACGTTACCGAAATTACACGGATGGGGCCAGACAAACTACGAGTTGTCGTCTCAAGCAGGACCCAAGCGAACAAAATAACGCGCTGCGACCTCTTTGCGATTGAGTATCGTGTATACGTACCCTGTTGCAACGTCGAAATAGACGGCGTAATAACCGAAAAGGGTTTGACCCGAAAAGAGATAATTGATGGTGTCGGTCGCTTCAAGAACTCCACACTAAAAACTGTGAAGATTCTTGCATGCGATCGACTGAAATCTGTGTCACATAAAAATGACAAAAGAATTCTCAATCGGACAAACTCTTTTCGTGTGACTTTTGAGGGTTCCGCCCTTCCAAATTACGTTGCAATAGGGGCACTTCGTTTACCTGTTCGATTGTTTGTACCCCGGGTAATGAAATGCAACAAATGTATGCAACTCGGTCACACGGCCGCCTATTATTGCAATAAAAAACGTTGCGCAGATTGTGGAGAGAGCCATTATGAGAATCCTTGCGCGAAAGAGCACAAGTGTCTTCATTGCGGCGGGACTCCTCATGATCTTATTCAATGCCCGGTGTACAAACAACGAGGGGAAAAACTCAAGCGTTCCTTAAAGGAACGTTCCAAGCGGACTTTTGCAGAAATGCTTAAGAGTTCCGTGCAAACGACACAGGACAATCCCTACTCCATTCTGCAGAACGACGAGCCTGTTGCTGACGCTCCCAATGCCGGATGTTCCGGTACATCGCAGGGTGCCATCAGGAAAAGAAAAATTACTTCTTTTCCATCACTCCCCAGAAAGAATACCGAAACTTCCCAAGTTGGAATGAAGCCTCGAACTGAACGTGCTGAGAATAGGCCGAAGCAAGTACCTCCCGGTTTACGTGGTCATGCTACCAACCAGGGGTCCTCAGCACTTCCCGGAACAACAACGAACACGTCTGTTCCATTTTCGCGGTCGAAGCAACAGCCACTACCTGGCCTGCTTGCGCTTTCAGACCTTGTGGATAACATTTTAAATGCTTTAAATATAAATGATCCTCTTAAAAGCATAGTATTATGTTTGCTTCCGGTTGTGAGAACATTTTTGAAAGAAAAATGTGGCTTTTTAACAGCGTTCATTTCCCTCGATGCCTAATTCAGCACAAGAGGTCAAGGATTTGACCACTGTCATACAGTGGAATTGCAGAAGCATCATCCCTAAACTAGACCAATTTAAATTTTTAGTTCACAGTTCTAACTGTGATGTATTTTCTCTCTGTGAAACATGGCTTTGTTCAGCCGACGAGCTGAATTTTCACGATTTCAACATTATTCGCCTAGATCGTAACGACTCGTTTGGTGGCGTACTATTGGGGATCAAAAAACGTCACTCCTTCTATAGAGTCACTATCCCATCGATTACAGGCATTGAAGTTGTCGCTTGCCAGATACAAATCAATGGCAAAGAACTCTGCATTGCTTCGATATATATTCCTCCCAGGACTACGGTAGGCCGCCATCAGTTCTTTGATATTATCGAGGCATTGCCGGAGCCGCGGTTAATCTTAGGTGACTTCAACTCCCATGGAACAGCATGGGGGTCACTCTACGATGACAACCGAGCCACGTTGATTTATGATCTGTGCGACAACTTCAACATGACAGTTTTAAATACTGGGGAAGCAACTAGGATAGCCAACCCTCCTGCACGGGCAAGCATGCTAGACATATCTCTCTGCTCTTCTTCATTATCCCTGGATTGCACATGGAAGGTAATCCAAGATCCCCACGGTAGTGATCACCTACCAATAATTTTATCGATCGCCAATGAATCAAAATCTAGTGAGTCAGTCGATATTGCGTATGACCTCACGAAGAATATTGACTGGAGAAAATTTGCAGAATTAATATCTGAAGCAATCATTTCGATGCATGAACTTCCTCCCCTTGAAGAGTATAATTTTATATCAAGTTTGATTTACGATAGCGCACTTCAAGCTCAAAAGAAACGTGTACCGGCTACCACTTTCCGACGTCGTCCTCCATCACTTTGGTGGGACAAGGAATGTTCAAAGGTCTACCTTGAAAAATCATCCGCTTTCAAAAAATTCAGGAAAACTGGATTAGTGGAATGGTTTCGAAAGTACCAAGCTCTAGAAGCCAAACTAAAAGGTCTGATTAAAGCGAAAAAGCGTGGATATTGGCGGAAATTCGTCAATGGTTTGTCAAGGGAGACCGCTATGAGTACTCTTTGGAATACGGCTAGGAGAATGCGTGGCTGGAACCATACCAATGAAAGCGAGGAATACTCTGACCGTTGGATTTTCAAATTTGCAAGGAAGGTTTGTCCCGATTCTGTTCCTGCACAAAGCGTCGTACGCGATATTCCGCTCCAATGCGATTATGAGAATTTTTCGATGGTAGAATTCTCAATTGCCCTCCTCTCATGTAACAATTCAGCTCCGGGGTCGGACAAGATTAAATTCAACTTGTTGAAAAATCTTCCCGACTTGGCAAAACAGCGTTTGCTGAACTTGTTCAACAAGTTTCTGGAGCTGAATATTGTCCCGCATGACTGGAGAAAAGTGAGAGTGATAGCCATACGAAAACCCAACAAGCCGGCTTGCGATCACAACTCGTATAGGCCGATTGCAATGTTATCCTGTATTCGCAAATTGTTAGAGAAAATTATTCTACTTCGTTTAGACAAGTGGGTCGAAACGAACAATTTGCTGTCAAATACGCAGTTTGGCTTCCGCCGAGGTAAAGGGACGAATGATTGTCTCGCGCTGCTATCTTCTGAAATCCAAATCGCATTTGCTCGCAAAGAACAAATGGCTTCCGTTTTTCTCGATATCAAAGGGGCATTTGATTCAGTTTCCATGGAAATTCTCTCAGAGAAGCTTCATAATCGTGGACTTTCACCAATTCTGAATAATTTCCTGTACAATTTACTGTCAGAAAAGCACATGAATTTCTCTCATGGCAACTCAAAATCTTCTCGTTACAGTTTTATGGGCCTACCGCAAGGCTCCTGCCTAAGCCCCCTCTTGTACAGTTTTTACGTCAATGATATGGATGATTGTCTAACTAGAGACTGCACGCTGAGACAACTTGCAGACGATGGAGTTATTTCCATCACGGGTACTAATCCCGTCGCTCTGCAAAAGTCGTTGCAAGATACCATGAACAATCTGTTCACGTGGGCCCTCAAGCTGGGTATCGAATTCTCTACGGAGAAAACTGAAATGGTCGTTTTTTCTAGGAAGCACGAACCCTCCCAATTCCAGCTTCACCTATCCGGCAAAACGATCCAACACTCTATGTTTTTCAAATACCTGGGTGTATATTTTGATTCTAAGTGTACCTGGGGGAGACACATTGCGTATTTGAAACAGAAATGCCAGCAAAGAATCAATTTTCTCCAAACAATTACCGGAACATGGTGGGGTGCCCATCCAGGAGACCTCATTCAGTTGTACAAAACAACGATATTGTCAGTGTTAGAATATGGCAGTTTTTGCTTCCGATCAGCTGCCAGGATTCATATTCTCAAGCTGGAGAGAATACAATATCGTTGCTTGCGTATAGCCATGGGGTGTTTGCATTCGACACATACGATGAGTCTCGAAGTTTTGGCAGGAGTACCCCCGCTTACTCTTCGGTTCACAGAATTATCCTCCAGATTTCTCATCCGTTGCAAGATCATGAATCCATTGGTGATTGATAACTTCGAAAATCTACTCCAACTGACTCCTCAGTCAAGTTTTATGTCTTTATACCATGAGTACCTTACCCACGACGTGCACCCTTCACCAGGCATCTCCAACCAAGTTTGCTTCCCATACTTCTGCAATTCCTCTGTCATTTTTGATCTGTCCATGCGACAAAAAATCCATGGAATCCCAGATCACCTACGCTCCGATTCTATTCCGCCGATATTTTCGGCAGAATATGGGAAAGTTGGATCTGATAAAATGTTCTTTACTGACGGTTCATTCATAAACGAGTCCACTGGCTTCGGCATCTTCAATGAAAATTCCAGTGCCTCTTTCAAACTCAAAGATCCTTGTTCCGTGTATGTCGCTGAACTGGGTGCGATATATTACGCATTAGGGATCATTGAAACATTGCCCATCGACCACTATTTTATTTTTTCAGACAGTCTCAGCTCAATAGAGGCAATCCGCTCAATGAAAGTTGATAAATGCTCATCTTATTTCCTAACAAGAATAAGACATCTATTAAGTGTTTTGGTCGAAAAATTATTCAAGATTACCTTAGCATGGGTTCCCTCTCATTGCTCGATTCCGGGGAATGAGAAAGCGGACTCGCTAGCTAAGGTGGGCGCTTCAGAAGGCACACTTTTTGAAAGGCAAATTGCCTATAATGAATTTTTTCACATTCCTCGTCAGGACACACTCGTTAGTTGGCAGCGCATGTGGAGTGAAGATGAGTTCGGTCGTTGATTACACACGATTATCCCTAAGGTCTCGACGAGTGCATGGTTTAAGGGATTGAATGTAGGTCGTGATTTCATTCGCGTGATATCTCGGCTTATGTCCAATCACTACAACCTAAACGCGCATCTCTATCGCATTGGGCTCGCAGCAAACAATCTTTGTGATTGTGGCGATGGCTACCACGACATCGAGCATGTTGTCTGGTCGTGTATCCGGTTCCATGCTGCTCGCTCTCAGCTCTCTAGAGCACTGAGAGCAAAAGGCAGACAATCGGATATCCCCGTCCGGGATATCTTAGGTAGCCGGGATCCTGATCTTCTGCTTCATCTATACCTGTTCCTCAGAAACGCCGATGTCAACGTTTAATGATGTTTCCTTCGTTGTGTCCCCGTTTCATATCCCTCCTAGCGATCGATAAACTTTTACTTAGTCGCGGCAATACATACACACACTCTTTACAGATACACGGGCCAAAGGTTGTGCAGTCCACTGATCATTCAACAAGAGCCAAAGGTTGTACCGCTCATGACAACTCTACACGAACTGATGATTGCGCCGGCTAGTGACCATTCTATCCTGGATTCCTCGAGTCGAGAAAGACGCACCACGCTAGATATGGGGTACAGACTAGGGAGCGTTGCTGATTAATGGTCAGCTGCATCCCAATAGGAAGTAGCCCGTGTCGGGCACACGTATAGAGCATCGAAGACTGCAACATACCAATTATGAGAACACTTGTAATACTAACCTCGAGCCAACCGCGAGTAATCGGTTACATATTACTAACATAGTTGTAAGACAAAATATGTCAAAATATTGGACTCCCGGCCCCGTCAGGCTAACGCCACATGTGCCTTAATAAAAAATATATTTTGGGAAAAAAAAAAAAAAAAAATCTAAATCGGTCCAGTTGTTTTAAAGTTATGAATTTTTGTAGTGGAAAAAGAGGGAAAATTTGTTTTTTTCGAACCATCAGTTGAAAAATCATACCTCAAAAACGAAAAAAAATAGAATCACTGGTATCGAAATATATTATGTAAAAGATCCTCAGCTTTCAAGAAAAAATATAAAAAATAGAGGAAGTGGGGGCATAGTGGTCACACTAAAGAATATGCCCATTTCCAGCGCCCACATACTGATTTAATTCCCGTTTCTCGAAGAATATTATAGTTCAACTCATTTTTTTTTTATTAAATCGTTTATTTTTACAGGCTCAGTTACATAAGTTTAAAGGAGCCAAACTCCTATCTGTATAGTTACAAGTATATATAAACATTTTTCATTAATTCTAATGTTAATGAAGTAGAGAACCGATTACTCGCGGTTTGCTCGAGTTTAGAAGGGTGACATTTTTTTTCAGGAAAAGGATGGGATATAAGGATATGTTGACAATGTTCACACTCACATTCGCACTCACATTCATCATACTCAATTCTTAAGCCTATCTTATATCTAACATGTATTTACATTTCACCTTATTCTATTGTTAGAAAGAAGGTATTTGATTTCTCGTGAAGGAAAAGGAAAAGGAGAATATAAGGATATAAGGACAATCACACACGAAGATCGATAACTTTTAGGAAGACATATATTTGGGACATGTAATCAAGGTCTAACCGAGCCAACACATCTCTCACCGGCACATTGGGCTGCCTTCCTCTAGCCCGAAGAGAGTTTTCTAAATTCGATCTGGCAACAAGATACTCCTCGCACGACCAAACAACGTGTTCGATGTCGTGGTAACCTTGGCCACAAGCACAGATATTGCCATCGGCAAGATTAAAACGAAAGAGTAGCGCGTCTAACGAACAGTGATTGGACATGAGTCGAGAGAACGTGCGAATAAAGTCCAGACTTTTGAACCATGGTTTGAGGCTAACCTTAGGGATAATCGAGTGAAGCCACCGACCCATTTCATCTTCGTTCCACTTACGTTGCCAGTTAGCGATGGTATTTTTACGGACTAAAGAATGAAATTCATTGAAAGCGATTTGACGCTGATAAATATCGCCTTCAATTGCACCTACCTTTGCCAATGAGTCAGCCCTCTCGTTACCCGGATAGTTCAACTCATTGTTCTTCAAGATATAACAGAAAAAAGACAAGAAAGGAATTCAAAATAGTACATTTTCATCATTTTAACCCTCCTGTATGTCGTGACCAGGAATTTTATCGATTTAAAACACGTCTATTCGCACCAACAATAATCCAGAGAATGAATCTTCGTTTCAATCAACCACAATATTTGAACAAAATCAAGCTCTCGCTATATCAAACTCTCAGCTCTCCATATTCTGACAAGGGTACAGGAGATTGGAGAATGTGCTCGGTTTGCATTCCCGATTCTCTCTGTATAACGCTTTCTCATTGCGTTGTTCGCTATCATTTTTCTCTTATTATTATTCTTAGTTCTGATATTTTCAGGTTTGGAGTTTGTCAATTCATCAAAGCCACGGAACAGATGAATCGCTAGTTATTTTCAGTTCTAGCAGTGTTATGATCCGATGAGTTCTAATAATATTCGGTATTCATAGTCCTATCTCCCACACTGTACTCGCGTGCAAAATCATAACACGTATACTCGCGCACGGTGTCACAGACCGAAAATTGAACCTCTGTATACTGTTGCCATTGTGTATTTTTCTGGCTTTATTGGCATTTATTTAAAGAAGAGGGTATGATTGAATGAAAAAACTCCAAAAAATATGTTTTTTTCGTCTTTATTATGTTTTGATAGTCATCTAATTCAGCTTCCTCAAAATAGAGTAATTTTTGATACTCCAACACAAATAACGAAATTCGAATTTTTCACTGTTATTAATTAAAGGTGAAGGTGGAAGCTAGCCATTGTAGTAGTATAGGTAAACCCTCGTGTAAAAATGGGGTAATAGTGTTTGTGAGAGAAGAGCAAAGCACACGTAAATAGATCAATTCACTTATCAGCCTGTGTGGCGCTTCATTGACACGAGTCTTTGAATACATTTGAAAAAAAAAACAAATAACAATTCAATACTAAAGTAAAATGTATGAACGATATGTTCCGATGAACAATTGCAAATATAAATATATATAGAAGGTGCATTTGCATATGATTCTGATTATACGCGAGCGTAACATGAGCAAATTTATAACACATGCGAATTGCGGCTCTTTTGGTATTAACAAGTTCTTCCGCATAGTAACTCGATGTTGATAATTCCTTAATATTTTCCTTCGTTGATCGTATTGTTTTCACATATTCACGTTGGAAAGCCTTAACCCTTCTCTTCGTTGGCCGAGGCATTTAGATTGAATTTAATACTTTTCCGTTTACTGTTTTTGAAAGCATAGGCAGCCGTGGCAGTGTTCCGAGCTCTGCAATACAATTTTCTTACCCAATGTTAAAGTTGCTAAAACTTACATTATAGACCCATTAAACGTAAAAATAATAATTGTATTGATTTCTTCTATTGATTTTATTGATTTATTGACTATTGATTTTCATGACATGGGACGCTATGACTCCGGAATAACATTTCATTGAGTGGTTTTTATAGCTGTTTCGATGATGTTGTTTGGCATCAGTATCGAAAAAATAACGATGCTTCCACCAATACAAACAAAACCATTGCAGAAGATTGAAAAACGAAAATTTAACTTTCAGAGCACTTGCTCGAGTTTTCCGACGTTCTTCACTATACGGTGCGAAAGCAGATGAAAATTTAATATCTTGTGAGTAATCGATTAGAGTTTGGTTGATATTACTTGATGGGAAGTGTGCGAAAACGATCATTTTCTTCACACTGTTTCGCAAAATTATTGATTTTCGGGCGAGAGGTGAGGGAGGGAGATGAAAGAAATGAGCGCCATTGTGGCAGCCATTTGTGGCTAGCTTCCACCTTCACCTTAAAAGTAAGCAACTGAATATAATTCATGGTAGTAAAAAGAGCCATAAAATAACATAAAAATCTTAATCGATTGTGGTTTCATTGAAGTAAGAATCAGAACATAGAATAACTGCATGCTCTCAACAAACATATTTTTTACATTTCATGCAGTTGTTGTGTGGTTTTCAGGTCTTTTATCGAAGAGAAGAATGTATAACGACCTTCTAGATAATTACTAGATGATCAAGGTTTTGAAATATAAAGTTTGCACATTTCTAATATTCTTTGTCTCTGTTTTCTTGTTAAACTAAGAATTAATGCCTTTTTTTAGATGGGGCATAAAAAGATTATATAAAAGGATTTCTAGGAACTTTCTTTTCTTTTTCTTGTTTTCTTGTCGATATTGCCCATTATAAAAAAAATATACCCTGTAACTGTTAAAAATTACCATAAGCTAACGATTAGTTTATAGTTTACTGTTTACAATTCTTCCACAAGTGAGATTCTTTCACAATTGTGTATATGAATGACCATTATATTCAGCGAATAACTATACGAAAGTCAAACATTTATATTTTGCTTTTGAGCGTTTGAATCTAACGACGAATAGTTAATATATGGATCCGTTCAATCCAGTTACAAAAAGGACTGAGATCAATAAGAATAGTCCGGTAATGATCTCATGCATTATATTCAATAAATATTCCACGCCACTAACATTAATTTATACATTTCATTCGACAATATTCTAGAATACGAAAAAAGGCATTTGTCCAAAAAAGTTACTCCTATACTCGCATCGGTGTGTCAGACCGAAAGTGTTAAAAAAGTGGCACACGTCCCCTTTGTACCAACTAAACTAAACGATGATTAACGACGAATAACGAAGCTAGAGGGAATCGCAAAGTCGTAGTGTTGATATTCTCTGAGAAATGAACGAATTATTGAATTCTCGGTCTGTCAGACCAATGCGCTAGTATAGGAGTGTTAAAAAAAGGTGAAAAATCGAACCTTTTTTTTGCGTGGAGGTAAAGTGGTTACCTAGTGAGGGCAAAGTTGTCACCCGCCCATATCAAGCTAAATGGGATAGATTTATGCGTTTTTTCGTCCAAATTTGTTTAAATAATATTTGTTATAGTGGGTACATGCATGAAATAAGTTTGGCCTATTCACCTAGAGTCTCAATTTAAAATTTATCTTGCATACAAAAGCGTAGTAAGAAACATATAACGTTCCGCATAATGAGGCTTGATTTAGTTGGAGTGGCATATTTATCCAGGGTCAAAGCCACAAGTTGTTATTCACCTATGAATAACAACTCGTCCCCACTTTGCCCCCAAACATGAACATAATTTCTATGCTAATTAATCGCTGAGATTAAACGAAATATCGGTTCACGTCTTCTAGAATATGTGAACAGTCGTCCAAACTGATGATTTCTCCAACATATCAGATTGAATAAACTAAATTTCACGAGAAATTCCTTAGAAACCATGCGCACAGAACTACGGCCGAATGGCTATCGAGAGGGTAATTTCTGTTTTGATTTGTATTTTGACATGCGACAGCTCTACTGAAGTACAGGGTGACTCAAAAGTCATATTTCATGGAAAGTCACACCAATTAGCACATTGCATTTGTACGTATCAACCGTGCTGCGTAAAAAAACCGCGTAAATTTCGAAATCCGCGTAAAAATAAACCGCATAAATTCCAAAAACCGCGTAAAATAAAATCACGTATAAAAAACCGCGTAAAAAGCGACTTCAATGTACAAAATTACCACTTTTTCACTAAAATCTCAGGACCACTATATCGGTTTGACATGGAATGGCCGTATGTTTGTTTTATTTCAGACATAAAAAAAATCCTAATGTTACATTTACCGTTTCACAGAATGTTTTTTTTTCGAGAACGAGAAACATTTTACGATGGTATAATTTTCATTCTCCGGTCTAAAACTATGATATAACAGAGTTCCGGAAATTTGCTTCACATGATCATAAGGCATTTTAATTCTTTCTTTCCATTGCTTTATAATTTGTCTCTGAGAAAAAAGACCACAGTGCATTTCCAAATTGGTTTTGGACGTTTCAAGATTCCTCCAAAAGCGTCACATGGACCTTTTCTATGGCATTTGGACAATGGAATGTTGCGACGATGAGTCAGATAACTTCTCCAAGAATATGCTTAAAAAAATCTTGAGTTTCAAATTCCACTAATTCCATGATGCAACGGTCAGCGCGACACCACTGTTTAAATTGTAAGAATTCCACATTCCCATTGATCAGGATAGCATCATTTCTGAACCCAAATGCTCAGTACCTGGGCAATGATTACATGTTTTTAACCAAAACTGTTCTGAGGGCTTGGTGCAAACCATTAAAAAAAAACATGTCTGGTAGTGGTTTCCTATCAGAGAGAGTTAATTTAATATTAGGTTGGGGAAAAAGTTATCCATTACTTTCTCGTCGGCTGGCTTTAGTGATCAATATCTCGCGTAATATCGATCATATAATTTCAAGTTTAGGCTCGTTGTGAAGGTGACATTTCACACTAAAAAAATATTTTGTTTTTTTTTTGTATGTTCCATTCAGTTGTGAATTACAGGGTGTTAATAACGGAGGTGAGAAAATTCGCTACATTTTACACTTTTCTTTTATAAATGCGAAAATGCAAGCTAGGCCGCTGAAATTGTGACTGATGCTTATGATGCCGATACTGCAACAGTAAAATACGTGTAATTTACTTTATTTTCATTTTTTTTTCTATTTTTTAAATTTTTTTTTTTCAGTGCAATACACTAAATTAAGATCTCTACTATCAACAAATGGACCGTTTCTAGCAGCGATTTACCTGAAACGTCCAGAATTGGCCAACAGAAGAGGTATTTCGTTTCATCAGGACAACACAAGGCCACATCGCTCCACCATATAGTCCGGACCTGGCATCAAGCGATTACCACCTTTTTTCGCATTGCAAAATTTCCAGAGTGATAAGAAATTGCAATCAAGAGAAGATTGTAAAAATCTATTGCTTTAGTTTTTGGCCAATAAGGACCAAGACTTCTAGGATAGATACATTATGAAACTACGTTTAGAATGGCAACAAATTTTCAAACAAATCGGACAATCCGAAGCATATTAAAAATAGTTCTGAATTTCACCCAAAAATCATTTTTGAAAAAAAAAACATTTTCGGAAAAAATACAGAAAATTTTTTTTTCGAACCACCCTAAAACAGAAATGGGCACCAATTAGGAAATTGAAAATACAGATCTAGTATTTTGCGCATAAAACTACTCATTTTCACGAACATCTATCGAAAACTACTATATTGGTTTGGCTGTATAAAGATGTGTTTATAACAAATAAATCGCATATTAAAAAAACATAATAAATCAGTTCAGTACAACTTGAGAACGAGAAAAACGAGCTTAAAATTTTGAGTCAAGGTCATATCACATAAGATACCACGTCACTGAAGCTGTTGAGGCTGACGGCTGCTATGCTGAACACGTCGATGTCCTTCAACGGTGTTTTTTGTCGACGCTACCTTTTGTCGAATTCGCTACCTCGCGATATCGGCTGAATCTTCTTCTCAGGGATCACTGTAGATCACTATTACGTGACTGCTTAGGATAGTTACGATCGTGAAAATAACGAGTTCTATTTGATGAGAAAGTTGTAAGTTACCTGGTAGACAGTGTTTCTGCCTGATTAAATTTATTTTCCGTTTGTTGATTCCTACAAAAAAAACAACGCTATGCAAAATATCGGCTGAATCGGACTTCATTGGATTTGCTATTAAATTAGTTGGCAAATAAAATAAGTAAAAAAAGCTTTTTAAGTTAAACGGTTTCTTTATGAATAACCATGATAACAATACAGATAATGTACTAAAAGCTAGAAAATAATTAGGCAAGTAGCAGTTAGCAGTTATCATACCCCTTCCTTCATTAATCATTGATGAGACTAAAATAAAATCGTGGGCATATGATGAAACCGTTAAATGCGAATAATGGAAATCCAACGTGCCCCACGTTTTTATTTCAGTCTCATCAAAGTGATTGATTAATGAAGGAAGGGGTATGATAACTTCTAACTGCTACTTACCTGATTGCCTGTATTCTATTAGTCAAATCATTTAATTCAATAATGACATTGAGGGGATTGCACGGTACACGGTACCTACCCCACAGACATTCATATATACGAGGGCAGTCCGATAAGTTCTTAGCCTACAAATAAAAATTACAAATACGGTGGATGGCGCAGCAGTTCGTAGAGCAATTCGACCAATTTGGCCGTGACGAAGGCGGATTTTCCTTTTTTTTCCATTTTTCTAAAATCCGCGGACACGCCCGCTTCCACAAAAGGTCAAAACAAAACAACGAGTCCGATTCGGCTGAAATTTTGACAGTAGCCGTTTACGAGAATGTACTACACGATTAGTGATCCCTCTTGCGATACTAACACCATCGGGCAATGAGGCTAAGTACTTATCGGACCGCCCTCGTACATACAAACAGGTCAAGCTGAATGATACCATTTAAAAAATAATTGGTTATTTGGGGACTATGGCCATCTTGGATTTGGATTTTGCATGATCTACTACGTTCTAATAGCATTTTCATTTGATACCCATATTGATGGGGGTTTGAAAAAAAATTCACCGTTTCACCGTTTTGTAGTGGTGGTCATTTTGGATTTGAATTTTTTATAAATAACTATGTTCTACTAGTCAAGCCCTTTCATTTAATACCCATATTGATGAGGTTTTTAAGAATGTATACATTGCCCCATTTTGTGTTGACAGCAATTTTGTAGTGGCTGCCATCTTGGATTTACGTTTTTCATAAATAACTGTATTCTATTAGTCAAGCCTTTTCATTTGCTACCTATATTGCATTTGAAAAAAAATATATATATATGGCGCCATTTTGTATTGGCGACTATTTTGGATTTGCATTTCCCATAAATAGCTGTGTTCTACTAACCAAGCCTTTTAATTTGATACCCATATTGATGGGATTTTGAAAAAAATATGTTTACCGGTAAGTTTCTTCGGTTTTACAACAGATGGCGCAACTTGATTATTATTCCAGTGAATCAAATTTCCGAACATTCGTTGGAAAGCCTTCACTGTCATTGCCCGTCTTTTTCAGTATATGTCAAAAAATTGAAGCGAAAACAACATAGTTTTCTGCCATTTCGTGTTTTTGCGGGGATTAAAACTCCCCTCAAAAACACTCTCGTTGGTACGAAATTTCTTCAATATGAAGAAAAAAGCTGCGGAAAGTCATCGCATCGTTTGCACGGTTTAAAAGTGATAATTTGACTTGAAAGACGAAGAAGCTTCATTACTGGGTGGATCCGTTACGACAATCCTAAATGTCGGGCAACATATGGTTACCCCGGCCATGCATCAACATCGACGGCTGCGCGGAATATTCACGGCCAGAAGGTTATACTGTCTATTTGGTGGGACCAGCTGGATGTGGTGTACTATGAGCTGCAAAAACCGAATGAAACCATTACGGGGGACCTCTACCGACGACAATTGATGCGTTTGAGCTGTGCACTGAAGGAAAAACGGCCACAATACGAACAAAGACACGATGAAGTTATTTTGCAGCACGACAGTGCTCGGCCGCATATCGCGAAACCGGTCAAAACAAACTTGGAAATGCTGAAATGGGAGGTTCCATCCCACCCGCCGTATTCTCAAGACATTGCGCCGTCCGATTACTACCTTTCTCGATCGATGCAACATGGCCTGGTTGACCAGCACTTCTCCAATTTTAATGAAGTCAAAAATTTGATCGATTCATAGTTAGCCGACAAACCGGCCGATTATTCCCGCAAAGGGATCCGTGAAAAAGAAAGTTGTGATGAGCGATGGGCAATACTTTGAATATTAAATTTGTAACCATTTTTGCAGAATAAACCATTAATTTAAAAAAAAAACGAAGAAACTTACCGGTACTCCTGTTAGGGGCTGTCCACATACCACGTGGACAAAAAAAGGATGATTTTAGACACCCCCCTCCCCCTCCGTGGACAAGCGTGGACATTCCTTATACCCCTCCCCCTACTGTCCACGTGGACATTTCTCCAGTTTTGAGGAAAAAAACAAGGGATTCTATTTTCTTCGCCTAAATTTCATTTCAAGTTTGTTTCTATTTCCTATTCCATATAAAATTATAGCCTTACCAATGGTAACGATTTGTCTTGAAAATTTCGGTTTTTTTCAACATTGTCCGAGAGCTTATTATTTGCTTCCGAATTCCATTTACGTTATCTCCATATCCATTTTAAAATATCGATTGTGAGCTTACTCTCGAGAATTTTTATTAAAGCTGGCTGGCTGTTTGAGTTTTCAAAAAATCAGATAATGAAATCAGGCACTTTGTTTGAAAACAGAATTTTCTCGTCTAAACATCAATGACTTTCGCATTCACAGGTCCGCCTGATGGCTAAAATGAACCTAGTAAAAACAAAACATCTGCAGTATCATCGTGATCGATGATTCCGTTGACCTACAACCCTTAATTGTTAAATCATGCTAAATATTGTCCTGAAAAATTCGTGTCGATTCTAAGGAAAAAACCAAAAGCATGTTTTGACGTAGGACTACGTCTAACCGGAAGATAAAGGGGGTGAAATGGAAATCTAGGCACTGAACAAGTAGGAAAAAATGCAAGATTTGGAACGCTTATAACTCGAGCATTTCTCAATAGATCGCAAAGGTTTTTACATCAATTGATAGGAAATATATCTACGCATCTATCATAACGAATAACATTTCATTTTTCTTGAGATAAATAATTGAATAATTGTGAAATATCAAGCATTGTCCAAATGCACTATGTGCCCATTTTTGATTGGTCCATTTTGTGCTCCTCAAATCGTACCGACCAAAACGGGCAACCAGAGCAGCAGCGAAATACAATGAAGCACGATTGGAAAGGAAAAAGAAAAAATATGAACGAAACATTGGTGGCAGTCTCACACATGCGTAATTCTCGAGCCAGCCAGTCAGCTTAAAAATCCCCGCTCCGCTGCCGTAACGATCATTCTCATCCAAACCGTACACCACATCGGTTCGCATCACAACACATCAACAAACCAACCCAAGCAGCCATGTATGGACATGGTAAAGGAGGAAAAGTGAAGGGAAAGGCAAAATCCCGATCGAACCGTGTTGATCTGGAGTTCCCCGCAAGGGTAGCTAGGCCGAGCGCGTTAGTACCAGTGCACCAGTCCACCTAGCCGGCGTTATATAGTTTCGGCCGCCGAAGTGATCGAGTTAGCCGGCAAAGCTGCTCGCGACGATAAGAAAACCCGCATTCGGAACAGAACACATTCGGTTCGGTGGACATCAAGACAACAGGCAGTTGCAGCGAGTGGCGAGCGGCAAACGCAATCGCAAAACGGCAGCAGGTAGCAGAAGAAAAAAGTTTGTTCTTTATACAAACGGCCTTGGTGGCAAATCCAGAACAAGGCGGCATCGAGGGCGTTCGAAATGGTTTTTTTTCAAAACCACGAGTACTAAGTTTTCTAAATTGGGACCATTCCATAAAACAAGGCGCTTTTCAGGGCCATTAAACCTTCCATAAAAGAAGGAAATACAGTTCAATGCTTCTAAAACAATATTCAAAATAATAATAAAACACAAATTGATTTTTTCATAATTTGTTTGCCAGGATATGATGAGTATGTGAATTTGGCAGTTGTTCTGAGCTTATTGATTTTCTCTCAATTCTTAAATTGCTTCTAGATTGAAAGTACAGTAATTTACACTTATCTCGATATTTAGCTAATTGGACGGACCTGTAATGCGACATATTTAGTTGGACATTTTTGTAAACATAGAGTTCGGGGTCCAAATTATGACCCCACATTGAAAGTCGACACTGTACCGCTGTCATCGCAAATGTTCAATTACAGGTTAAAATTACCTCCAATCCGATACTGAGTGGTGGTAATGCGACGTGTCATTGAATGTAATTTACTGTACAACATGTCACAAGCAGGATGGGGAGAAATTTTCCAACTGTGAAAGCTGTGGCGAGTGGCAAACGCAATCGCTAAACAGGAAGGTTTAGCCGAACAAGATGGGGATATCCAGTGATAACAAAACAATAAACTCTTTAGATTAAAGATAATTTTGTGATCCTGAAAAGGACCCTTTTTAGCCTGCATGTGAATCCAACGAGCGAACAAATCGTAATGAATGTATTTTTTTGCCATCGCTGCCTTTTAACGCTCATTCGTTCGTCTCGTTGGACACGCCCCTTTGACTGAGTCTGCCGATTTATCTCTATCCTGTGAGCGTGTACCGCTAGGGTATAAAACGCGCAGACCTCAAAAAAATATCTCATTTTCTTTCAAACCGTAAACCAGTGTGGTTGTACGGCATCGTTTAACATCGCATCGCATCACATCATAAAAAGAAAACAAGCAGCAACGTGGACGTGTGGACGTAACAAAGGAGGACAAGTTAAGGGAAAGGCAAAGTCTCACTCCAACCGTGCAGGTCTCCAGTTCCCAGTTGGTCGCATTCACTGATTGCTCCGCAAGGGTAACTAGGCCGAACGGATTGGTGCCGGAGCACCAGTATACCTAACAGCGATTATAGAGTTTCGGCCGTCGGAGTGCTCGAGTTGGCTTGCAAAGCTGCTCACGACAATCAGAAAACACGCATCAAGAACAGAGCAGCTTCGGTTCGGCGCTCATCAAGGCAACAACTAGTTTCAGCGAGAGGCAAACGCAATCGCAAAACGGCAACAGGTAGAAGAAAGAAAAAGTTTGTTTATACAGACTGGTTTGGTGGCAAAACCAGCCACCGTAAAACACGGCGCTTTTCAGGGCCATTAAACCTTTCAAATAAGAGTTATTAAAAGTTTTTCACAATACCAATACACTATAAGTGACATAATATGACATATAATATAAACTGATTTTTTTTTGTTTATACTTGTTCTTGAACTTATTGGTGGTTGGGGTCTTTTAAATTGTTCATTCAGTTTTCACAAACCCATGTATGGTTTCCGAATTAAAAGTGGCTTCAAATTACAACACATTGTATGCAGGATGGCATTAACGAATTTTCTCGGTAGCAAGAACTGCTTTCTTTGGTTGATAACTGATGTTGAAAATTGACTGACGTTACATCTGCATTGCATAGAGAAATAACTAAGGAGCAACACGATGAGCTATGTATTTCCTGCTGCTCTGTTCTTATTTTAAAGGGCTTTAATTCGAAGGTCATCCGTCCCTGTATTTACTGTTGGTTTTTCAGAACGCTTATAGCTCGTTTATTTCTCGAAAGATCGTAGAGTTCGTCTCCAAAACCTCAGTTCTTTTTCATTTTTATTTACTTTGTTTGCGGAGACTACAAATCTTACAATTCATTCGTCTCCGAAACCACAGCTTAAGGTACGGTAATGTGCTCAATAGTGAAATATATGATAGTGAACGAACTGATGACCACCTATGCATTCCCTATCACAGCCAGCCATCATTTTGATTGTACGATATGTGTATACGCCGAAAGATGCCCGGCGTTGAACATTTAATAAGTACAAAGCCTTCAGAAAAAAATTAAGAATCAAGTTTGTAAAAAAAACGCAAAAACACAACACCAAAGGTTCTTTTCAGAACCCCCAACATGTTCATAAAGAGTAAACAGTAAACTAATACATTTTTCAGGTAGAGAGGTAGGTATTCACGTAGGAGAAGAAAATAAAACAATATATTTAAAATATATATTTAGCAAAAGCTGTCCCCTTTGTATAGTCCTACGTCACTCCGGTTATGTCACCGACATTACCCACCCGTCTTTTTTGTAGACAAACATCTTTTCGATCATATCACCATTTTTTCTTGAATATTTCAGTATCATTCATGCAACTTGAGAATTCCATCCTCTCAGAACTTATGCTATGCAGTAAGTTGAAGTTCTCACAAGAATCTTAACAGTTAATAATCTGAAGACGCAATATCTGGTGTGTAAGGCGGGTGGAGTTTTAGAAGTGCCCTAGAAGCGTTCTGGATCGTTGATTTTCATACGTTCAGCTGCCAGCAGTACTTGTTGGAATTCATCGAAACTAGCTGCTTGGTAGAAGCCCATGATACAGATTTTCTTCCAGTTCTACCAGACCCAGCCATAACTTTCTTCAAGCGAAAACCTGCTTCGGGGTTCCATTCACTTGTTAATATTTTTTTAACTCAACATTCTTGTAAATGATTTGCCCTTTACAATTCGCTATAAATATGTATTTTCGTCGCGTTTATGAAACGAATCGCAGATTGAGATAAGTCCCTTCAAGTGTTTTTTGATAAAATAAACCCTTATTCCGGAATCCGGTCGGATTTGAAATTAGCACAATGTTGCGTTCTTTAAGAGGATATTCTAGTCTAGAAATATGAAAAAAAATTAAATTTTTTTCTTCATATTTCTCTAATTCAGATATTTAAGAATATACCATAGAAGAGACTTTTCGAAATTCTCATTATTTACCAAGTTATAGCCATTTTAGTGAAGCGATATCTTATTCAGTACGGCCATAACAATTAACTTCAAATGCGTTTTTCTCGAAACATGCTTTTTCAAACTGGCTCATACGATATCTCGAGTTCTACTTATCCGATCTATGTTTATATGAATACAATCTGTATGTATCTTTCTATCGCATTAACCTATAAAAAAAAATAATTTCGTAACTTAACTATTTTAAAAAAATCAAGAAACTTGAATGTTTTAAACAGCATTTTTTTTTCTTCAAATTTCCGCCATCTTATCAAAAAACACGTTTTTGACTTGTCCGAGGTTCATGCGATAATGGTATCTTTACTAATTCAGAATCTGTTCGATTTGTTTGTTTCAGAAAACCATAAGTGCTGGAATCTTGTACGCCATGGCACCACTTTTTTTTGAACCCCTTCACTTGATCAGCTTCTAATTATGTATATATTTTTGAAAGATAGATATTATTGAAAGATAGATAAACAAATAGTGATTTAATGGATGGTAAAAATATTCTTTGTTTTACTTTTTCGGAGCTCGAAAAAACGTCCGAAATTCGTGTCTCTATCCCCCCTAATCTGATCGAGTCAAATCCCATCGGATTGTACAAATGTTGCAACCTTGAAATGCAGAATGCAAAAGTTTATTTCGTTCGGATTGCGATATGTCAAACCCGATCGGGTTCCGTAATATGGGTTAATATGTAGTCAATGCATTGTTGTATGTTTGCATGTTGTATGCATGTTTTTCGTGATGTTTCGTTTCTGTGATCTCGGTGATTTTCGACAGATGTAGCGAATCTACTAATTCATGTGCATGGAAGATTAATCTTTTCTTTTAATTAATCAGCAATAGCAGCATGAACTTTCCAGACAACTCAAATGAAGCGTATTACAAAAATACCAGACATCAATGAAGAACAACATCATTGCAAGAAATAGATCTCCAGAGATACGGTCCGTACACTCATGGAAGAATTTGTTGTTCGTTTCAATGTTCAGAAATCCTTGGGAGTTCTCGAAAAAAAAACCAAACAGTTTTGTCATCAAGAGCAAAAGCTGAATTTAACCCGCACTTAAGTCGTGATTTTTAATACTACAAAAAATCCAACATTCTTTGCGTTATTGGGTGTTTTTATCCTGGCGGATTTAAGCCCACTATTACCGATTGGAATAAATCGGATCCTAGTTCATGTGCGTTACCTTCAGAATATACATTTCAGGAAAGACGTTCAGTCATATGAAAAAAATGGATGTTTGACCGAGCAGCACTTTCAGGCAGTTCAGTATTTTTATTGATGAATACTGAGTACTCAGGGCGGGCGTGAAGTTCAAAAAATCGTGTAAATACAAAACAGATCTCATTCAATTTTGACTACTAACTTGAATGTTTTACTGCAAAAAAAAATTAACGTGTCCACGTGGACATTATCAAAACCCCGTCTCCCCTCACCGTGGACAAGCGTGGACATTTTCGTAACCCCTACCCTCCCTAAAGTTGTCCACGTGGTATGTGGACAGCCCCTTATATACATGGCGCTATTTTGTGGTGGCGGCCATTTTGACTTTGCATTTTTCATAAATAAATGTGTTCTACTAATCAAGCCCTTTTGTTTGATACCCTGAGAAAATATGTGATCCGCCATTTTGTAGCGGCCGCCATCATGGATTTACATTTTTCATAAATGTGTTCTACTAGTCAATCTGTTTCATTTGATACTTATATTGATGGAGATTTGAAAAATATATATATATGACGCCATTTTGTGGTGGCGGTCATTTTGGATTTGCATTTTTTATAAACAACTGTATTCTACTAGTCAATCTCTTTGATTTGATACCCATTTTGATGGAGTTTTGGAAAAACTCATATTGATGAGGTTTTGAGAAAATATTATATGTAACCCGTCATTTTGTAGCGGACGCCATCTTAGATTTTCAAGATCATAAAATACGCAGTTTTATAGTGACTGCAGAGATAAAGGTGTGTTCCAAATTTCAGATCAATCGGTCAACAGGAAGGGGATCAAATTTCTATTAATGTGGGACAGCGCTACAGACATGTTACAAACATACAAACAGGGCAAGCTAAATAAAACCGTTTAAAAATGTATTATTCCAAAAAATCTTTGAATAAACAGAAAGAAATCGTTTTTTTTTATTTCTTCCTATTCTTTTGTCCACTACATCTTCAAATTACAAATGTCTTCAAATTGCAAATTGCACCAGCTTTCATCTGATTCTTATAACGTTCTCGCATGACCTTTCAGAGATATTGTTGTTTGAATGAAAAATTTCACCTTTGTTTTTGAAGATTATTTTTTTAAATAAATAATGACCGCATCGCAAATCTGAAGGCAGTTTTGAAACCATCGAAGAATTATGTACTAGAATAATTTGTTACATTGACGAAAAAATATTATTCTATTTTTTGTATCGATTTTAAAATAGTTTGTTTTATTATTTTTATATAAATTTCAGAATTTATTACTCTGATCAGGACAGTTCAGTCTTTCCTAAAAAGCTTTCCGAATCCTTCGATTCGTCACTTAAACAAAGTACGGGAATCAAATTTTGATACCAAAGCGAATTCCATTTAGCTTCTGTTGTTAACTGGTATTTAGTAAAAAAAATGTTTTTTTGCTTCCTAGTCGAATGTTCCACTCAATTTGGACAGAAAAAGTTTATCGGATATAATTGTTTAGCTTAATGAGCGGGATGAGCAAAACGTGATTTTTGCTCTCCTTGTATTTTTCTTCGTGAACGCTTTCATTCCGGGAGAGTCTTTGTGTACTGTAGCTTTAACTATTAAAAACTATTTCCAGCTTCCAATATTAGACTCGTTCGTTTTGTTTTCCTCTGTTTTTCACTCTCGTTTCCAATGCTTCAAAGGCATTCTCGAAGCTGTTGCTGCTGAAAAGTTTCTAATGATACATTTTTTGCACTCCTCGCCCATTTCTATCATAATCCAAAACTATTCGGGTGACAGTTGTGAACATTTCTCTCAATTAAGCCATTGTTCGCTGCTGTTCCGACAAATCGCTTGAAGTGTTTCCGTTTAAAAAGTTTAATCATTGAGATTTACAAAAATTTCAGAAGGGTTCTCTCAAACGGAAGGTCTCCAAACTTTCTGTGAGAGCCATTTTCGTTTGTATTGTGTCTTCGAATTTCACGTAGTTATTTATATTTGTTCGCTTCAGGAATATTTGCGTTTCGATGCGTTCAGCTTCAGCAGTTTAGTGTTATAAATTTTATTGTATGACTGTTCGCTCGATTCAAACTTGTAAATTTCACGCATCACTCAATAAGTTAGCAGGAAAACATATAGATGGTGTCATTATGGGCGAATCCGCTTGAATGCACAAAACTTGTTTACTTATTTGTTATTCACAAGTTGATTTGAGAATACTTGCTGCTCCTTTGGAAAGTTATTAATCACAATTTCTAGACATCGTATTCACTATGATGATTGTGAAGTTTTGATGGGGTTGACAGACGAAAAAGTTCAAGAATACATCGAAACCCGTCAATGCACCATTATTATCAGTAATCATTTAGATGGAAATAATACAATAGGCCTAAGATATGGTAATCGAATACATAGAGCATAATCATTGCAGGACTGTGTTTCGATAAGCTAGGTCAACAGTTATGGTCTCTCGAGCTAATAACAACCCGCCGAAGGTTGATGGTTGCGCTCTAGAAAATAGGACATAAGCTGATTTCATCAATGTTTCACTCCGACACGTGGGGCAAAACAAGCTCCGCACATCATAATTACGTCGTAAAATTTTAGCGCTAATATAAACGATAGATACTGGATGCAACGAAGCTCATGGCGTCGGATAAAAACAAACCCATTCTGTTTGTGTTTAGCGGCCAATTATTTTCAATATTCGATGAGCGTGTGAAAACCCTCATAATGGGATGTAAAGTTATCCTATGCTAAAACATAATGTACATGTGAAATCCCGTCATTTAAGTGATTTAAATTTTCATTAGTGTATGCATATTTACCAAATCGACAGTGCCTGCAAATCTCAATTTTCCTATTAAAAATCGAAAGTGTAATGGAAGTCGGATGAAAAGTGTCTGCAGTAACTGCAAAATGCACACCGCTGAAAATATCCTGCGGCGTCTCATAGCTCTACATTACAGTTCGATGTTTGTCAGTTTTTGTCCCGATTGTGGCGAGGTGCTCAGCGGCAGAGCATCATGTGCCTGTGTGTAAACAAATGCACTCCACGTTCTGCTGAAATGGTGGGACAGTCGCTTTCACTCATTTACGAGTCCTACCGCGTTTTTTGCGACCGAAATCACTCTAGGGGAGCACGGGGCGATCGTCACGATCTTGAACAAACATTTCGAGCATTTCCATTGATTTTCATGAGAACTTTGATTGTTTCTATCAACCAAATTGAAGCCCTCTAACCGCTCTTTGATTTGTTCTCCTAGACACCAGTTTTCAGAGTTGCCAGATTTTATATTTATGAGTTTATATTCTGGTGCTAAAGTTTGCAGTATTCGTACATTGTAACAACGTTGTTCGTTATATTTTTTAAAACACATCAAGAAAACTTATAAGGCCGTATAAAACTGATGACAAGAGGTTATTGTCAGTGTTGCCACCAGGACCCGAAATCTTCGAAGGTGAAAAATGAACACTCAGTAGCTTCGCTTCGACTAGAATCGCTTCGGCAGTCGCCCACAACAAAAAGTGACTTGACTAGAAAATGAATTTACTAGCGTTGACTAGCGAGGATGACTGGCGAACTAATCCAGTCAGTGGTTATTTTAAATGACTCGACTAATGAATACAAATCTGCTACTTTATTCAACTAACTTCAAACCACATTTCTACTCCCCTAGGAACGAAATTTATACCCGCGTACGCAATCTTAATTTTACGTCCATATAAAGAGGAACGAAAACATGATTTCAGATGCAAAAAAGAAGTTACCCCATCAATGGATGGTTTATTGTCTACCCATCGTGAACTCAGACCAACGAACTTAGACATTTATCAAGTATGCTATAAAGGTCCTCGCGTTAGTATTGATTAGTATTAGGCGTGCAAAATAGCGCATGAACACTGCAAGCTATTTTATACGTGTGAGTAATTTTCGTGTACGATACAAAAGAATCTAGCCTGTAGCCTCACCTGTAGCGTATGTCAAACCACGTTGAACTCAAACATCGATGCATGTTCACGTACATGGGAGAGAGAAAGAGAGCAACGAATTCGTTTTGGGGGAAGTCACTTCAAAATGCAATGAGGACAATTTAACTGGGAAGGATGGAATGATATAGTCGAGTCGGTAGAGGGAGATAGCGACTAAACGCCCGCCTAACTGTTTAGTCGTTTTGGCGGAGAAACTGCGTGAAGAGGCCAAAAGTAACTGAATACGGATACAGTTAGTCAGATAGCTGACTATCCTCAGTTGACTATGACTATGCAGAGCCCTGATTGCCACATTTAAATCATTATCAGAGGGGTCAAAAATCTTATCCATCTGTACTTTTTCTCCAAAAATCTGTACCATCGAAAATATTCGTTGTAGAAAAAAAAAATAACTTATTAGCATTGAAAAAATACTCATTTATTTACTACTAATACTACATTTACATTTGCAAGTCTAGATTACATACTATATATTTTTTAAATTTCCGAGATGTCACCACGATGTTTGACCAAATCCTTTGATCTCAAAATAGCGTTCATCGTTGCTAAGCCGATTTCAAAGCTTATTTTTGTTCTGATTATATTCAGAAAAAATCGCTCGACAGTTGTCGAGGAGTGAGGCATAGTGAGAACGTTACAAACAAGGCATCAAAGCGCCGAAAAACGACCCAACCCTGCACATGCTCGTTTTCTGAAAGTGAGTTCCTTACGAAGTAATTTTAACTTCAAGCTACAGAATTAAAACTCCACATCTTTTACATTCCCATTGTAGAATCCTGGAAACGCTTATAATAATATAATGCTAGTCAAATTGGAAAAGTTTCTGGGATTTAATATTGCCGTAGACTTGAGCGTCGAATCATGAAAATCGAATCTCTTTCTCATTTGTTTGATCAGCTCCACGAAAAAAAAAACGGCGACTAATATCCTTTGAAATGATCTGCCTTTCACTGTCGATTGTTCTGAAAATTTCTTCTACTGCTATTCCAACCTAAAATTCTTGTCGTTATTCAAATGATCTTCATATTTAATAGCATTCGTAGCAATTGAAATCGTTGCATTGTAAATGCTTTTAAGATCAGCAGCACTAAGCGATACTGCGGCGTAAAAGTCGTCATGTACCTTAATGTTGTTCTGTTCAAATGTAAGAAATTTCACAAATGGAAAAAAAAACTGTTCCAATATGTACTTTTTGACAAAAATCTGTACTCTGCACCGTAAAGAATCTGTACCAAAAATAACGAAAAAATGTGTACCATTCCAGATAAATTTGTACGTGTAGCAACACTGGTCATTATGTTTGCACAATTTTCATTAGTTTCCCAATGCTCGAAAAGTCGTATCACAGAAGCGACCAAAGTTACATGACCAACGCATCCTTTGTAAAGTTTGTAAAGCAAGACGAAGTTTTGTGTCCTGAGATACATTTTAAAAGTATTTCAAATAAAAACAAAATGTACTAGTCTGTCCGGGATTCGGCCTTCCATGGTTTTCCATTTTACCTCGAGCTCCCCTAGAGATGCTCTTTTCGGCAAAACACTTTCGATTTGTTTTTGCCACCTCCCCAATCCGGTCAACCGTTTTTCGATCCACATCTTGTGGAAAACAGGGACTTTCCCATAACAACAATCTCTCCATTCATGAATAGGTATCACAGTATTGACCCGCTATCCGTTCCTACTTTTCACATTCGATCCGGTGTGTGATAAAATTTTGCTGCTTCCGTCGGGTGATGGGAGAAGAAAAAGGATGATAGTACAAATATGCAAACATTGATTTTACCTTCTCATATCGCACTGCATCCCATTTGGCAACGATTTATCTCTTGCTGATACATAGGTATCGAAAGAACGCATTTTTGTCTGCGTTTATTATTCTCGTCATTATAAATGCAATATCGTAGTGAGCATTTAAAATTATAAAGAGATCAAATAACTCATTGTTCGTTGGCAAATCTAGACTGTGAACAAGCGAAACTTTACTTTCAAATATTTACATAATATGTTTTTTTTTTCAAAAATCCAACGCAACCCAAACTTTAACTCGAGCATCTCAAAACTCATGGCGCCACGCTTCGTTTTATTTCCAATTTCCTCCACCAAGAACGCATTTCCTCGCACTAACACACATAACCAGACGCCAACGCGCAAACACACTTTCGAAGTGAGACGAGTTTTGAATTTTTAATCGCTCCTCGCTGTTAGCAGCCAGCAGCCAACCAGCGATCCTGACTTTCACTCTCCCTTTCGTAGTTTCCTGCGCGGAGGCAGCTGCCGACATGTGTTTGCATAATTAGTAGAGTATACCAGCAACCCACCCACCATCGTTTCGGCACCAACCTCGATTGCCGGGGTATGGTTAGGTGTGCGCTCCGATATCCACGAATTCAAGTGTTGTCGAGTGAAGGGTACTTATCCAGTCATTATGCACAGATTTTGTAAGAATAGTGTGCGATTTTACCGCTGCGTCGTTTAACGATAAATGAATTGTTCGTAATGGATTTCAAATGGAAAATTACTTGAATACTTTAAAATTAACTTTTAATTTAAATCAGAGTCTGAAATTTTCAGTTATTATTGGTTGAAAAGCTGTTATACACAATCTACGAAGCAAAATTCAAAACTGACAGCATTTTTTTAGCAGTGACACGAACCTTTCAAAGTGAAATGGCACATGCGTGAAATTAACTTTCCCTAGTTGCCAGTTCTTAAATATGGTAAGGCTTGTTAGCCAATGTTTTCGATAACGCCCCTTTCCGCTTTACTGTTGCTGATTCTATTCTATTGGGTGGAACCGACGAGGATTTAGTTTTTTGACGTAGGATTACGTCTTTCGGGAAAATATTGGGGTACAAATTGAAAAGCGAAAATCGAGCACATCGTGATAATTGTCCAATTTTAAACGCTTATTGCTCATGATGGATTGATGTCATTTTTGCATCAATCGTGGCCCTTAACGATTTCGACACTTCACAACAATTATTTATATTAAAGAAAATTATATATGTCATGAAACTAACTATCGAACAATTGAAAAATCTCAACCCCTATCCTAACGGAAATACCCACTTCTGATTGGTCGAAATTGACGACACATGCGGCGGATCCCTAACCGAGACATCAAAACCAAGCTGCCTGGGGGAAATCGGCATTGCAAATATATGCATGTCGAGGGTATTTTTCTATTGCAAGTAGGATGAGTGATTCGAATAATTCTAGCCAATAAAATTTAAATTTGGAACTTCAATGTTTGTGAAATTTCATATCAATGACCGATCGTGTATTGTGAAAAAATTAGCACAAGTGTAATTGTAAAATTGTATATGGTAGTAGTTGTGCTAAAAATTACTTGAAATATGAAACGATTTATTTCAATTTTCATAAATAAAAACCAAGGTATCTTCCCGCTCGAGAACGGGTCGTTCGGTTTAAACTTCTATTTTGTTGTGTTCATTTTCACCCAAGAAAAGTTCATGCGGCGAGAAAAAATTGGAAAAGTGAAGAAAAAACCGAGAAAGTGATTTCCCATATGCTGTACATATAGTATTAGGTGTTGTTAGTCCAATTAAAATTCGTGTTGGGTTGAATGAACGCTTAGAAAGTAAAAATTATAAAACAAAATTACCTTTTCTATTTCAAATATATTTTCTCTATGTGGAGGTGATCTAGCGTAGCGGTAACATCCATACCTCTCACGCTAAGGGTCACGAGTTCAATTCTCGCTACCGACATTCTTCCGAATTGGAAGGTAAAAGTGACGAACCAGCCAAATGTGTTGAAAGTCACTATAATACAGAAATAAAAAACAGGAAGTGGGTTATATCTATGGTATAACCGCAAGGGTGACGTAGGACTATCGTTGATTTAGAGATCATTTGTTTGAAGTTGAATCTAAATCCATCCTGAATGAATGAATAAATAAATATTTGGGTGACTTCAAAAACGAGAGTGTTACTTTGAAGACTCAAGGTTTTATGCATTCAATATTGGATACAAAAAACCTTGTTCTGAAGAATAATCTTCAGAAGCTTTCCTGTTAACTGCACTTGATTGACAAATCACAAAACCAAATGTATGTGGTCGCAATATTATATGGATAGAAAACATTAAAATAAACTCGCTTGAATGTAATTTTCAATTCCAAGGGGAACTGGCAGATTATTTTTCAGCAACGATCATTTCTTTCCAGGTTTCCTCTCGATAACCAGCAAACGAAAAGAGTTGCGCGCGTGTATGTGTGTGTGTGTGGCGGCTGCTTCTATGTCTTCCCGAGGAACCGTATTTCGATGCTGATACTCTCTTGGTCACTTTCTCTTCTCCTTCTGATCGATCGGCTTTTCTGCGCTCCCTCACAGTTAAAACAAACTGATTGCATTTCAGGTCAGGTCAAGCCAGGTAATGAATACCTCGATCCCTCGCCGTTCAGCTCGTTCAGTAACGATGTTGTCTTGTCGATGTCCTCAGGCGTCGTGCACAAATTACGTAACGCAAAAATCCGGATTTTGAACCTCCCCCCCCCTTTCGTAACGCAATTTCCTATCTCTAATAAACAGAAAGTAACGCAACATCTAACCCCTCCCCCCTTATCGCGTTACGTAATTTGTGCACGACGCCTCACGAAAAATGAATGGGTTTCACCACCAGAATATCATTTCAGTATGCTTTTCGTGCGTGATTGAACCGAGAGAAGGTGTGGTTTACGATGGCAATTTGGAAGGCAAACTAGAGGAGAATGAACTCTCTGAGTATGAAAATTTCGGCGACTGAGCAATAATCGATTGAAAATTATATAATTTTGGCGATACGAAACATTTTCCGTTTTTCATGTTATGCATCCATTATTGGAAACGAAATATCCTACTGATGGGAAAGAATAATCTTCAGAAGCTTTCCAGCTAATTACACTTGATTGAAAAATTACGAAATCAAATGTATTTGGTCGCTGTGTTCGCCATATAATTAGAAAACATTAAAATAAACTCTTTCGCATGGATGTATTCTTCAATTCCCAGGGAACTGGCAGATTATTTTTCAGCAACGATTAGATCTTTCCGGAATTTTCTCGATGCTGTATGGCATCCAAACGAAAATTCTCGTTTCAGTTTGGCCTGCAAAAAACTTTTCTGAACTCTAATCCATCAAATTTGGAGCCCTGAAAAGGGCCGTTGATTATATGCTAAGCTAATATAGCACCCTCTCCTTGGATTCGACGGGCCAGCTGAATGTCCTTGGGCATGATGTGACGCGTTTTACGTGGATAGCACACAAATTTGTATCTTCGAATAAGCCTCCTGCAGCGTCATAACCGCGGAACTTTGGAAGCGCAAGTCGGTTTTGAAGTCCTGAGCAATTCCACGATCCAAAAGCTGCAAAGGTAGCTTGCGGATCAGCAATTCGGTCGACTTCCGATAGCGATGAATTACACGCAAAGTTCCCGGTCGATAGCGATGTGGCTTCTTCACCTATCCTGCGGCTGGTGCGCTTATCCGAGCTGCTTTCATGTGACTTACCACTGAAAGACTAACTAGCTATCTGCTTGGTCCCAAACAAACGAGTCGTCACGGTGCGAGAGTAGAGTAAGAAATGAACGAAAGCAAAGGAAGCGTCATTTTATAACCTGTTTTCGAAGCTATCATTAAGTTATTGAAACAATTTTCCGACTCAATAAATAGCAATCGTATAACTCTTGGACATTTTATCTTTTGTATGAAATGATTATCACTGTTCCGTTGATCCGAAGCAGAATGAATCACGCTTGAAGAAGGAATGGATTTTTTCTTGGAATTTACTCAGCAAAAATAATGTCCTTTCCCAACACTTAAAAACGACAAACGGTAAACAGTTTCATCAAAGTGATTTCTTCGATATGGGGATATATTCACTACATCATGTCATGTATTTCATATTCTTCATTATGAAATCCATATCCATGGCACCTATCGGTATTGAATTATCATCGACACCACGATTTTCGCTAAATGCTCCTTTCAGTTCGGCCTGTAAAAAACTTTTCTGAACTCTAATCCATCAAATTTGGAGCCCTGAAAAGGGCTGTTGATTATATGCTGAGCTAATATAGCACGCTCTCCTCGGATACGATGGGAAAGCTGGATGTCCTTGGGCATGATGTGACGCGTTTTGCATGGATAGCACACAAATTGGTATCTTCGAATAAGCCTCCTGCAGCGTCATAACCGCGGAACTTTGGAAGCGCAAGTCGGTTTTGAAGTCCTGAGCAATTCCACGAACCAAATGCTGCAAAGGTAGCTTGCGGATCAGCAATTCGGTCGACTTCTGATAGCGACGAATTTCATGCGAAGTTCCCGGTCGATAGCGATGTGGCTCCTTCACGCTTCCTGCGGCTGGTGCGCTTATCCGAGCTGCTTTCGTGGTGCCTTACCACCGAAGGACTAACGAGCTGTCTGCTTAGTCCCGATGAAACGAGTCCTCACGGTGCGAGAGTAGAGTAAGAAATGATCGAAAGCAAGGGAAGTGTCATTTTATAAAACATAAAAGAATCGAATGTAAACCCCACCCTCTTTATTATATAAGCTTACTGTATACTCACGAATATAATAAGGGTGGGATTTAGATTCTATACTTTTATGGTTTATAAAATGACGCTTCCTTTGCTTTCGTTCATTTCTTACTCTACTCTCGCACCGTGACGACTCGTTTGTTTGGGACCAAGCAGATAGCTAGTTAGTCTTTCAGTGGTAAGGCACACGAAAGCAGCTCGGATAAGCGCACCAGCCGCAGGATAGGTGAAGAAGCCACATCGCTATCGACCGGGAACTTTGCGTGAAATTCATCGCTATCAGAAGTCGACCGAATTGCTGATCCGCAAGCTACCTTTGCAGCATTTGGTTCGTGGAATTGCTCAGGACTTCAAAACCGACTTGCGCTTCCAAAGTTCCGCGGCTATGACGCTGCAGGAGGCTTATTCGAAGATACCAATTTGTGTGCTATCCATGCAAAACGCGTCACATCATGCCCAAGGACATCTAGCTGGCCCATCGTATCCGAGGAGAGCTTGCTATATTAGCTTAGCATATAATCAACGGCCCTTTTCAGGGCTCCAAATTTGATGGATTAGTGTACAGAAAAGTTTTTTACAGGCCGAACTGAAAGGAGCATTTAGCGAAAATCGTGGTTTCGATAATAATTCGTTACCGATAGGTGCCATGGATATGGATTTCTTAATGAAGAATATGAAATACATGACATGATGTAGTGAATATATCCGAAGAAATCACTTTGGTGAAACTGCATTATAAAATTATTTGTGTACGAATGCCGCAATCGATAGTCGACTCTAATTTGCGCTGGGTAATTTCCTCGGAGGACTCGATTCCTCCTTTGAACATTAATAATCTCTTTCTGGCAAAACGATGTGGTATGAATCACATTATTTGAATGATAGAATGAAGAAGTTTTCTGCCACTTTCCTTCAACCTCCAAACGTATCTTTCTGCCGTTTGTCGTTTTCGCGTTCGCTAATCCTTTCTCACAACACCCATTTCTCGTTTGAGAAATTGTTGAGTAAACATTGTTTGCCAGTGCGCGTAGAGCGGGAATTCCTAAAGATTCATTGCACCTCTAATAAATTGCCAAAAGACGTGGTCTTACGTTGATCGCACTTGATTGAAAAAATCCAAAACGAAATGTATTTGGTCGCAGCATTATATGAGTAGAAAGCAAATAATCGCTCGAAAATGGCTTGATTTTCGCGATGTGAAACATTTTCCGTTTTTCATGTTATGCATCCAATATTGGATACGAAAATTTCCACTGATGGGGAAAAAAATATTCAGAAGCTTTCCTGTTAATTGCGATTGATTGAAAAATAACAAAACCAAATGTATTTGGTTGCAGTGTTATATGGATAGAAAACATTAAAATAAATTCTTTCGCATGAATGCATTTTTCAATTCCCAGGGGAACTGGCAGATTATTTTTCAGCAACGATGATAGCAACGAGAATTCCGCGCGTGTATGTGTGTGTGTGTGGCGGCTGCTCCGATGTTTCAAGCGGAACCGTGGCATCACTCTCCTCCTGATGGATTCCCTTTTGGCCTTAGGTGCACAAACAGGCTCTTGGTGACACCGTTCATCAGCGTTTTCATGATAAACGAAATTAGCTTCACAACAACAGCGACAACATGCTCCAATCGCTGTTCAATTAGAACTGAGTGGATTTCCGAGCGGCGCTCGCTTATATACCGATTGGTGATTTCAATAGCCTGTTTTGAAAGCAATTTTAAGACTATTGAAACAAGTTTTTGGATGAAAAAGTAACAAGTATATGACGCGTAGACATTTTATCTTTCAAATGAAGTGTTTATCATACCATTTCGTTCAGTTGTTTAAGAGCTATTAACGCTCAAAATCTCGGTCTCCAGCGTAACGCTTTCGTTCTCGAAACTTTGGTTTTACACCCCGGTATAGAAATGAAAGACGTAGTCCTACGTCAAAAAATGTTTCCTTTATATTAAAGTAACATGTTTTTACTGATGAGAAAAATTTATAATTGTGTTCGGTATTGGTAATTATCTTATCTTACATTACTGATTTTTTTGACGTGGGACTACGTCTAACCGGAATATATGGGGGGTAAAATGAAAACCTAAACACAGAACATGCAGGAAAAAGTGAAAGATTTCGAATGCTTATAACTCGAACATTTCCCACTGGATCGGAAAGATGTTTGCATCAATTTTTTTTTTATCCCTTTTGTTTATTTTAGGCTCACTAGCATTTTAGCTGTAATAGAGCCGAATTTTAATCGTGTACATGTCACATGTTTATCATATCTATAATTAGCACATTACACAGTTGCCATTTTTCGGCGATAGAGTATTCCCTTCTATACCATTGCATATGGTACACATTTACACAATAGCCATTTAGGGGCGTAAGAGTTTTCTATCTGTTCTTCCATTATCTAGTTAGACCGGACTGCGGAGACAGTTGATTGATCATTTTTGAGTTATTTATAGAACAGCACAGCCCGATGTGTCTTGCAGAGCAGAGAAGTTGTATGGATGAATCGATCTTATTTCGACCGTGGATCGATCTCCATCGCTGATGATTGTTGCGTGGACGTAGTTATTCTGTAACAACACAAAGATGGTCAATGAGGGCCCTGAGTTTTGAACTCACGATCGATCGCTTGCTAAGCGAACGCGCAACCAATATGGCTACGGAGACCCCTCTTGCATCAATTGATAGGGAATATTTCTACGCATATATCATCGCATTTAATAAAATGTTATTTTTAATTAGATAAACAATTGAATAACTGTAAAATGTTAAGCGTTATCTAAACGCCCTAATTGCCTCGTTTTGATTGGCCCGATTTACGGTTTCCCCAACACAGACTTCAAAATCAATGTACCTGTGGGAATCCGAATATACATGCAAGTAGGGGATATTTCTGTTCCCACTGAGCTGTGTTTCCCTAACACGGACTTCAAAATCAATGTATTTAGGGGAATCCGCTTTGCAAATACATGCAAGTAGGGGGTATTTTTGTTCACACCAAAATGTGTTTCCCGAACACGGACTTCATAACCAATGTACTTGGGGGAATCCGCTTTGCCAATACATATAAATCGGGGGTATTTTTGTTCCCACAAACATGTGCTTCAAGGCAAAGATGCCTGGGGGAATCCACATTGCAAATATGGATGCAGGCTGCGAGTACTTTTATACTTCGTTGTCTTTGTGCCTAAAACGTACTTCTAAACTGAGAAGCCTGGGAAAATCGTATTTTCAGATACTAGAGGTGAATCAACTTTCGCGGTTCGAGAAATGTAAAATAAAATGATTGTTTGACAATTCTTCCGTTTACATATTTTGGTAGTTCTAGGCATCATATCAATCGTAAAAGGAAGTTCATCGAATTTACTTGTGACGAAGAACCTAATCTATTACAATACATGAATTGATCTTACATGGCAACTGTTCGAAATTTTTAATGACAAAGCAAAAATATTGAATTCAATTGAATTCGAAAATTGTTTCATTCAATCGATAGTTTAATACATACAATACAAAAGTTTACTAAGAGTACGGTGATCCCACGCCAACCTTGCGGTTATATCATAGATATAACCCACCCATTTTGTTTTCTTTATTTCATCCATAAATAACATAGGAGGCATCTCGTCTAGGGTCACAGAGGGCGGTTTTCATCATATTTCATTCCACTTCGGCATCTTCTATCTGATACGCACCATCCAACCACTGTTTACCATACTTCTGTCATCATCACTCGGTAAACACTGGTGGAGTGAACAAACAATACTCAACTACCAAACAAAATTGCCCTTCTCAGGACCACCAAATCATTAGCAAAGAGTTTAACGATGTAATTCTTCAAACACATCCAAAATCAATAGATAGCCTAACGGAATCCTACGTTAACTATCTGGTCGTGTCTCGGACACAACCCTTTTTGGCCCAAAACACAGTAGAACCCCGATTATCCGCGAAATACACGAACGAAGCCACCGCGTACAACGTAAATCACGGATAACGCAATAAAGGGTTAAAATGAAGTGCAAACACGAAAAAAATATTTTTTTGGCATCAAAACTATGTTTCATCAATACAGAAATCATTTAACTATCCATATGTAAGATCGTTCACACCAGTATCAGATAATGTGAAAGCCATGACCAAAACAAAAGAGCCAGGACTCTGCAACCAATTGAAAAAGTCACAGGAGGGTTTTGTCCGAGACACGACCGCATAGTTCACGTAGGATTCCGTTAGGCTATCTGTTGATTTTGGATATGTTTGAAGAATTACATCGTTGAACTCTTTGATAGTGATTTGGTTTTAATGTCTCTGTTAAGGAACACATTTCGGTAGGAACAAAAATTCCCCCTACTTTCATGTATTTGCAATGTTCTTCTTCTTCTTTTCCTTTGTTTACGGAGACTTTAAATCTAGTGATTCATTCGTCTCCGGATTTGCAATGTCGATTTCCCCCAGGTAGCTTGGTTTTGATGTCTTTGTCAGGGAACACATTTCGGTGGTAGCAAAAGCTACCCCTACTTTCATGTATTTGCAATGTCGATTTCCCCTAGGCAGCTTGGTTTTGATGTCTCTGTTAGGGACCCGAAGCATGTGTCGTCAATTTCGACCAATCAGAAGTGGATTTTTCCGTTAGGATAGGGGTTAAGATTTTTCAATTGTTCGATAGTTAGTTTCATGACATATATTATTTTCTTCAATATAAAAAATTGTTTGGAGTGCCGAAATCGATTGACGCAAAAATTTCATCAATCCATCATTAAATGACTGAGCAATAAGCGTTTGAAATTGGACAATTTTAACGATGTACTCGGTTTTCGATTTTCAATTTGTACCCCAATATGTTCCCGAAAGACGTAAACCTACGTCAAAAAATCGGGAAGATCTACAGATTTATTAGGGAACCCGGTTTCACGGATAAACATGGTTCTACTGCAGTTCCAAAAAAAAAGGTGCCACCCAGTACACGAAACATTGAAATTATTGCGCAATACATTTGGTTTGCCTAGAGCGTGAGGTTTGACGTCGTTGGACTGTGTTGGACTGTTACCCCCACTACATGTCCATTATATTCGCACCGAAAAAAATGTTGTACTTTTCGGTCTGTTTTAATTTTAGTAAAAAAACATTGAAAAGCACTTTTTTGTGAAATATTTGGCCAATTAGGTAGAAAACCAGTATGTTGAATTGCAAGAAACTGCATCAAAGTTTTGGGAAACATGAGTTCCCAAAGATTGAAGTTCTTCTTGACATGTCCGTTTCACCCCCACCTCCCCTACGTAAAAATAGTACACCTCCGCTACGCTGGAACCCCATTTGTATCTGTCCCATGTGCATCGGCCCTAAAACGATGCAGCAATCGCCTATTTTTTTATGCTATGATTGACGATTGTTTCGGGTTGCAAATTATGCAGTCGTAATTATAAATATAAACAAGGAGGGCAGATAACAGGAGAGAAATATTTACGTTAGGATATTGGTAATAAATCTCTGCTGATATTCAGCATTTTTCCAAGCAGTTAACATTGTTTGTTTTCTGTCAACAATGCATTGAACTGACGCTATGGTGAAGCAGGTGTTAAGGTTGTGCACCAAAAAATTATTCGGGGAATACCAAGTTATTCAATAAGTTATATTAAGTTATTAATTTATTTGGGCACAAGTGCCAGTCGCAAAACTGCTTTCAACTAGGATTGCAATTGCGCTAATATTGATCATAATGAAGCAGTGCTACTCTTTTGCAGGTTGTTGAGTTTAACAGATAGAGTTTATTTCGTTTATTTAGTCACCAAGAAAGTAAATGTGGATCTGAAGTTTTGTATGTGATTTGGTTCCGCTTGCCAGTAGCAAAACTTTCTTCACTAAGGAAAACAGCTGCGCCTATCTCGACCATGTATTGTACTGCGAGCACAAGAATGAATCATCAAACTATTATCATTAAATGATTCTACAATAAAAGAAACATTTCAGGGCGACCAAACTGGTAGAATGGTTATTTCAAAATTTTCGTAGCATTATAAAATAATATCCGTAGTTATAAACAAGCGATTTGAATTAAACTACAGCGTAGTTCTACGTCAACAATGCGGTCGCGTCTTGAACACCACCTCCTATAATTTTTCGGTCACGAAGGGAGGGACTTTCTTTTTTTCCCACACTAACCTTTCGGGAAGAGCGAGTCCGGGATGTGTAGATGGTTTGAGATTCCACCAAAAGTATTCCAGAGAGATTTTTCATGCACAAAGTTGATTCATAATATAACAAAAAATTAAGTGAAGGAACCGTAACATTCTATGATATAGAAAACTATAAACGGATTAAAAGCAAACCTTTGAATTCAAAACTATGAATGGAAGCGCCAATTTCACCACGTATACTATCTTTTTATTTCTCGAGTCCACCGCGAGTAATCGGTTTCCCACATTACTAACCATAGATTTAAGAAAATTGTTCATATATATAGTTTTAAAAATATATTTAAGATTTCGGCTCCTTTAAACTTATGTAACTGAGCCTGTAAAAATAAACGAATTTATAATAAAAAACTATCTTTTTATTTTATACAAGGAAAAGCAAATAAAATGCAATGGAAAAACATAACAATATTAACTGATATAGCGTTTGTTCATCGACATTGAATATTGGTGTACAAATATAGGGAAAAACATAAACACACCTGACATGAAAACACATTTTCGATAACCTAGGTCAATAATCGTATCAGTAGCGAGAATGTTTTTGTTTTTATTTGGCATTTACAAATCGAATCGCTTAATATTGGTTTTGCTCATGCACGGCAATATTAACAATACAGTGTTTAATCTGGCTCCAAATAGGCTTGCTCGAGGGTTTGTCACATCGGGCACACATCACATCAAAACTAAATTTATGAGGTTGAACGAACTATACTGATTACACGTGTAGAGGGTGATTATGTTTTATATTTCATTCGTATCAAATGTAACTTATTCAGTCTTCGAATCGGGTGACTGCAGCAAACGGAGATTGCTATTCTGAATGCATTGATACAATGCGTATGCCCTCTCACATCCATCTTCTTGTTCCATCCTAGTATAGGCACAAGCCTGGACCTCTCTTTTAATCTCCTTGGTACTTGAAACCGATGCGTATTTCATTTGTTTCACTAAACGGCCGATGTGAGGACCTCGTTTGTCACTGAACAGGCCAAGCCTGTTCAAAATGCACTTTATCACACATCTGGCCGATGTCTCCTCGGGGAAATCAAACAGTTCGAACTCATCTTTGAGTGTATTCTCCAGATTCAGTATTTTCACACACTTATGCCTATTCCGCAAGAGGTCATCGACCGTTTGTATTCTCCAACCAGCTGATGCCTATAAACAAACAGAAAAAGGATGGAATGTAGTAGATGATACCGCATGATTCACACACTATCTTACCAAGGCAACTAGGATTGTCAGGACAATGATACACTCAACTTGCATTATTATTTGATTCAGTTACTTCCGAACCAAAAATGTGATGATATGATGTGTAACTCACACCCAGTCGTTGTCGCTGGTTGTCGTTGAATATCGCCCGTTCATCGGTGGGACCCTCCATCAAGTTGTGAGGAGCATATGGATGATCTAATGCTCCAACTTATCAACTAATTTAGTGGTGGTGTGGTGAAAACATTGATAAGCGGCCCATTGTGGATCGCTGCAACTGGTATGTATGTTATTGTGAGCTGAAAACGAGCACGCGAGAGCATACTCAGCACAGGGTAAAGGGTGTGTCACATCAAATTGCATCACGGAAAAAACGCTGTAGAAATTCGCCCAGTAGACCGATCCTTTGAAAATTTTAGACAGTAAAATAAAAACTATTAAACAACTTTTGGCATTTTTTTTATTCATACTTCGAGCCCAAGCCCGTATGCTCGCACCTTCCTCTTTACCCCGTCCATAAGGTTCTGTACAACGTCAGGTTGTAGTTTTTTTTGAACAGGAATCCATTTTCTCTTGAAGTCCGCCTCCGATTTGACAACTTTTGGGTTCTTCCGGAGGGCCTGCTTCATAATCGCCCAATATTTCTCTATTGGGCGAAGCTCCGGCGCGTTGGGCTGGTTCATTTCCTTTGGCACGAAGGTGACCCCGTTGGCTTCGTACCACTCCAACACGTCCCTTTGAATAGTGGCACGAAGCGAGATCCGGCCAGAAGATGATTGGGCCCTCGTGCTGCTTCAATAGTGGTAGTAAGCGCTTCTGTAGGCACTCCTTAAGGTAAACCTGCCCGTTTACCGTGCCGGTCATTACCGTGCCGGTCATCCGCTTTCCGCAAGAGCAGATCGCTTGCCACACCATGTACTTTTTGGCAAACTTGGATAGTTTCTGCTTGCGAATCTCCTCCGGAACGCTGAATTTGTCCTCTGCGGAGAAGAACAACAGGGCCGGCAGCTGACGAAAGTCCGCTTTGACGTAGGTTTCGTCGTCCATTACCAGGCAATGCGGCTTTGTCAGCATTTCGGTGTACAGCTTCCGGGCTCGCGTCTTCCCCACCATGTTTTGCCTTTCGTCGCGGTTAGGAGCCTTCTGAACCTTGTATGTACGCAGGCCCTCCCGCTGCTTGGTCCGCTGGACGAATGAACTTGACAAATTCAGCTTATTGGCGACATCCCGGACCGAACTTCTCGGATCACGTCTAAACTGCTTAAGCGCGTAGCTTGTGATCTTTTTCACTGATGGAGCATCCATTTTTGCCGTTCTTCACCTTCCGGTCGATGGTTAGGTTCTCGAAGTATCGTTCTAGTACTCTGCTGACCGTGGATTGGACGATTCCCAGCATCTTACCGATGTCCCGATGTGACAACTCCGGGTTCTCGAAATGAGTGCACAGGATTAATTCACGACACTCTTTTTCGTTCGACGACATTTTTCCAAATTTACGAAAAATTGACAGTGAAGCATGGCCAACGTGATCTATACACTCTTATCTGATTATAAGCGAAAGCTGAAGATATAATTCCTAAAAATTAAATTTCTACAGCGTTTTTTCCGTGATGCAATTTGATGTGACACACCCTTTAATTGTTGATAAACATTTTCAAACACAGTTACCAATTTCTTATAACTACAAAAATCGATCTAGAGGCAAAGACCTCTGTATTGTCAGCTTGTATTGGCCTCCGAGAGCTGCGGTTATCCGCAAACAGCTTGATGACATGTGCTCACTCCTTCCTGAGCCTCGATTGATCTTGGGAGACTTTAACTCTCACGGAACTGCCTGGGGGGAACAGTACGACGACAATCGTTCATTGTTGATATATGACCTTTGTAACAACTTCAATATGACCGTTTTGAACACTGGGGAAACAACACGTGTGCCTAAACCTCCTGCTAACCCAAGTGCTCTTGACCTCTCGCTTTGCTCGAATTCACTATCGTTAGATTGCAAGTGGAATGTAATCCAGAACCCCAACAGTAGTGATCACTTGCCAATCAAAATTTCCATCACCATTGGGTCGAATTCTTCTGAATCTATAAACATGGCATATGACTTCACAAGACACATTGACTGGAAAAAATATGCGGACGCGGTTCGCGCTCAAACGAAACCCATCCCAGGTTCCACTATTCGTCGAAGGCCTCCCAATCTATGGTGGGATAGCATATGTTCCAAGCTTTATATAGAAAAATCGAATGCATTTAAAGCTTTTCGGAAACGTGGAACCCCTGAAAATTTTCAGACGTATTTGGACCTTGAAAATCAATTTAAAAACTTGATCAAAGGGAAAAAACGTGCTTATTGGCGAAATTTCGTGGGAGGTTTGTCACGAGAAACGTCAATGAAATAATTATGGAAAGTGGCTCAAAACATGAGAAATCGCTCTTCATCGAATGAAAGCGAAGAATATTCACATCGATGGATTTTGAATTTTGCACGGAAGGTTTGTCCTGATTCCGCTCCTGTGCAAAAAATGGTTCGAGATATACCACAAGATAGGTGCGATCTTGATTCCGAGTTTTCGATGGTAGAATTCTCTCTTGCTCTCCTTTCATGTAACAATTCTGCTCCGGGATCGGATAGAATTAAGTTCAACTTGCTGAAAAATCTCCCTGATGTGGCAAAACATCGCTTGTTGAACTTATTCAATCGGTTTCTGGAGCATAATATTGTTCCAGATGATTGGAGACAAGTACGAGTTATAGCTCTTCAAAAACCCGGAAAACCCGCGTCCGACTTCAATTCATACCGCCCAATAGCAATGCTGTCTTGTATACGGAAATTGTTGGAGAAAATGATCTTGTTTCGCCTTGATCGATGGGTTGAAACGAATGGCCTACTCTCAGATACACAATATGGGTGCCGCAGGGGCAAGGGGACGAATGATTGTCTTGCGTTGCTTTCTTCAGAAATTCAAATGGCTTATGCCGAAAAAAAACAAATGGCTTCAGTATTCTTGGACATAAAGGGGGCCTTTGATTCTGTTTCAATAGAGGTTTTGTCAGACAAATTACACTCTCGGGGTCTGCCGCCTCTATTGAATAATATGTTATATAACTTGCTTTGTGAGAAACATTTGAACTTTTCTCACGGAGATTCGGCAGTAAGTCGGGTCTCTTACATAGGCCTCCCCCAGGGCTCATGTTTAAGTCCCCTTTTGTACAACTTCTATGTAAGCGACATCGACAATTTCCTTACACAAAATTGCAGCCTAAGACAACTTGCAGATGATGGAGTGGTGTATGTCGTAGGATCAAACGAATCCGACCTGCAAGGACCCTTACAAGATACTTTGAACAAATTTTCAACCTGGGCCATTGGGCTAGGTACCGAATTCTCCACGGAGAAAACAGAGATGGTGGTTTTTTCTAGGAAGCATAGACCAGCAAAACCAAAGCTTCAACTTTTGGGTAAACCGATCACTCATGCTATGTCATTCAAGTATCTTGGGGTCTGGTTCGACTCCAAATGTACTTGGGGCCCATATTAGGTATCTGAGTAAAAAATGTCAACAAAGAATAAACTATCACCGTACAATTACCGGCACCTGGTGGGGAGCCCATCCCGAAGATCTTATTATGTTGTATCGAACAACTATTCTCTCAGTGATGGAGTATGGCAGTTTCTGTTTTCAATCAGCTGCCAAAACACACCTCATTAAACTCGAGCGAATTCAGTATCTTTGTCTCCGTATTGCGTTGGGATGTATGCCCTCAACGCATACCATGAGTCTCGAGGTTTTGGCAGGCGTACTCCCACTAAAAGATCGCTTCAATTTATTATCTCTTCGGTTCCTCATCCGGTGTAAGGTTATGAACCCATTACTGATCGGATATTTTGAGCAGCTGATCGAGCTAAATTTTCATTCCGGATTCATGAGTTCATATCATGAATTCATCTCCATGCAGATTGATCCTTCTTCGTATATTCCCAACCGTGTTTGTTTTCCTGACTACATCAATTCCTCTGTGCATTTTGATCTGTCCATGAAGGAGAAAATCCATGAAAATCCAGATTATCTTAGATTGGGGTTCGTTCCTACGATCTTCAATGCAAAGTATGGGCGTATCAATTGTGATAATATGTACTTTACTGATGGGTCCTCTATGAATGAGTCCACAGGATTTGGAGTGTTCAACATATTTTTTAGCACCTCACACAGTCTTCAGAATCCTTGCTCGGTATATATTGCTGAATTGGCAGCGATATACTGGGCGCTGGACAGCGTCGCCTCAAGACCTGTTGAACACTATTACATTGTAACGGATAGTCTTAGCTCTGTCGAAGCTATCCGTTCAGTGAGGCCGGAAAAGCACTCGCCGTACTTCCTTGAGAGAATACAAGAAATTTTGAGTGCTTTATCCAGACGCTGTTATGTCATTACCTTTGTCTGGGTCCCTTCACATTGCTCAATTCCGGGTAATGAGAGGGCTGACTCATTGGCAAAGGTAGGTGCAATTGAAGGCGATATATATCAGCGTCAAATCGCCTTCAATGAATTTTATTCTTTAGTCCGCAAAAATACCATCGCTAAGTATGGCAGTATGTTGCATACTAACTAACCCCAATTTCAATTAAACACAAAACATCCTGACCCTCATTCTTTCTCATCCTCAATTCCGCATTCTTACTTATTTCCCATAACCACTTTTCCGCATACCATATCTAACAACATTTACATTCGTCAGCAACTTTTGATTTCCTTACGAAAATCCTCCAAACCAACTGATTTCATAACATCGGCTGAACGCTATTATGGCACGCCGAACTTCCCTGTATACGACCTCCAACAACTAACAACAATAACATACCGCCCCGCTCGACGCTTGTTGTAGACAACAATGATAATAAATAAACATGTAATATGCGAACTTAGCTCGTAAGTTAGTTGGTAAGAGAAATACACTCTTGTGACAGACATCGACTAGTGCATGTCTTTTTAAATCCGAAATCCGAGCATGCCAAAGGGACAGGCATGTATCATGGCAACCGCGTATCGTGATCCTGTATCACTGGCAACGCAAGTGGAATGAAGATGAATTGGGCCGGTGGTTTCACTCGATTATCCCTAAGGTTAGCCTCAAACCTTGGTTCAAAAGTCTGGACTTGAGTCGGGACTTTATTCGCACCTTCTCCCGACTCATGTCCAATCACTGTTCGTTAGATGCACTACTCTTTCGTTTCAATCTTGCCAGCAGCAATCTCTGCGTTTGTGGCCAAGGTTACCACGACATCGAGCACGTTGTTTGGTCGTGCGAGGTGTATCTGGTCGCCAGATCGAATTTAGAAAACTCCCTTCGGGCCCGAGGAAGACAGCCCAATGTGCCGGTGAGAGATGTGTTGGCTCGGTTAGACCTTAATTACATGTCCCATATATATGTTTTCCTTAAAGCTATAGATCTTCGTGTGTGATTGTCCCTACATCCTTATACCCTCCTTTCCTTCCTTTGCGGGTAATTCGTCCCCTTGCTATGAATAGTAGAATAAGTTGAAATGTAAATAAACTATAGATATACGAATAGATTTAAGAATTGAGTGTTCATCAACATTGTTACAATTTCCTTATATCCCATCCTTCTCCTAAAAATATGTCACCCTTCTAAACTCGAGTACACCGCGAGTAATCGGTTTTCCACCTTACTAACCATAGATGTAAGAAAATTGTTTATATATATATATAGTTTTAAAATTATATTTAAGAATTCGGCTCCTTTAAACTTAAGTAACTGAGCCTGTAAAAATAAACGAATTAATAAAAAAAAAATCGATCTCTTAGAAATAAGTGAAGTTTATCCAATATATGGCTTAAAATAGCGATAAAAACAGGAAGTGGGTTATATCTATGATATAACCGCAATGGTGATGTAGGACTATCGTTGATTTAGTGATCATTTGTTTGAAGTTGAATCTGAATTCATTCTGAATGAATGAATGTATGAATATTTGGGGGACTTCGAAACGAGAGCGTTACGTTGGAGGTACAAGGTTTTATGCATCCAACATTGGATACGAAAATATCCTACTGATGGGGAAGAATAATCTTCTGAAGCTTTCCTGCTAATTGCACTTGATTGAAAAATCACAGAACTAAATGTATTTGGTCGCAGTATTATATGGATAGAAAACATTAAAATAAACTCTTTCGCTTGCATGTAATTTCCAATTCCAAGGGGAACTGGCTGATTATTTTGCAGCAACGACATCTTTCCGGACTCTTCTCGATTCTTCTCGAAATCCACCAGTGGTTAATGCTAACTCGATAGCCACCTGTTAATAGCACTTGATTGAAAAATATTTGGTCGCTGTGTTATATGGATAAAAATCATTAAAATAAACTCTTTCGCATGAATGTATTTTTCAATTTACAGGGAACTGGCAGATAATTTTCCAGCAGCGATTTGATATTTCCGGAATTTTCTCGTTGCTGAATGGCATCCAAACGAAAAAAAATTCCGCGTGTGTGTGTGTGTGTGTGTGTGTGGCGGCTGCTTCGATGTCTTCCCGGGGAACAGTTTTTCGATGCTGATACTCTCTTGGTCACCTTCTCTTCTCCTTCTGATGGCTCGGCTTTTCTGCCCTCCCACACAGTTCCAAACAAACTGCATGTCTTTCAGGTCAGGTCAGGCCAGGTAATGAATCCCTCGATCCCTCGCCGTCCAGCTCGTCCAGCACGTTCAGCTCGTTCTATTACGATGTGGCTTGTCGATGTCCTCACAAAAAATGAATGCGTTTCACCACCAGAATATCGCTTAAGTATGCTTTTTGTGAGTGATTGAATCGAGAGAAGGTGTGGTTTACGATGGCAATTTGGAAGGCAAACTAGAGGGGAATTAACTCTCTGAGTTTGAAAAGATATATTTTGCTGAGTTATCAGCTTCGTCAGATGGAAGAGTTCTCTTAAAAATATATCTTCGACAAGTACTGATAACCGTTTGAATATGTGTTAGTACTCCATCGTAACCAGTCGGACACCGTCCAGTAGATGGGCAACATCGAGCCCGAAACCGGTCGACGAAAAAGGTAATTTTAACCCTTTTAATGTTTATAAGGATTATAAGTGTTGTGTCCTAGTTCCGTGTCGCGTCTCGCGAGTGAATAATACCAATTAGTTCTTTCCAGATTTTCCTCGATACTCGAAGCCCACCAGTGGATAATGCTAACTCGATAACCACCTGTTAATAGCACTTGATTGAAAAATATTTCGTCGCAGTGTTACATGGATACAAAACATTAAAATAAACTCTTTCACATGAATGTATTTTTCAGTTCCCAGGGGAACTGGCAGATTATTTTTCAGCAACGATTGAATCTTTCCGGAATTTTCTCGATGCTGAATGGTATCCAAACGAAGAGTACCGCGCGTGTATGGGTGTGTGTGGCGGCTGCTCCGATCTCTTCCCGGGGAACCGTTTGTGGCATCACTCTCCTCCTGATGAATTCCCTTCTGGCCTAAGGTGCACAAACAAGCTCTTGGTAACACCGTTCATCCGCGCTTTCATGATAAACGAAGAGCTTCACCACAACAGCGACAACATGCTCCAAACGCTGTTCAATTATAACTGAGTGGATTTCCGAGCGGCGCTCGCTTATATACCGATTGGCGATTTCAATAGCCTGTTTTGAAAGCAACTTTAAGACTATTGAAACAAGTTTTTGGATCAACAAGTAACAAGTATATAACGCGTAGACATTTTATCTTTCGAATGAAGTGTTTATCATAGTATTTCGTTCAGTTGTTTAGGAGCTATTAACGCTCAAAATCTCGGTCTCCGGCGTAACGCTTTCGTTTTCAAAACTTTGATTTTACACCCCGGTATAGAAATGAAAGACGTAGTCCTACGTCAAAACTTCACTATAAAACCAAAATATATAGAGAAGTGCGGGACAAAGGTGCGCACGGGGCCAAAGTGCGCATTGGTCTTTTTGAAGCAAACGAGCATAAAAATTCTATAACAGTGTATTCGTTTGATACATTATTACACCAGCAGCTCACACATATAAACACGATACATTTCATGAAAGTACCAAAAAGTTATGAGGTAAGAAGAGTTTTGCGATGTTTTGATCTATTTTTTTCAGATGACGATTAACTTACTTAAAATAACTGGAAAGTTCGAAATTACACTGTCAAGGAAATCATCATTCTACAGTAGATGATAGTGCGTATTCGTTTTTGTGAAAAAGTTCAAAAGCTTTTTTAAAAAATTCGATTAGTTCAAAAATTGCTTGTGGGGCAGAGGTGCGCAGTGGCTGTGGGGTAAATGTTCGCACTAGCGTTTTGCTCTGAAAAAAAATTATATAACGTTTTCAACAATTTTTTTAACGGGACCCACAAGAAGAAAGCTGATTTGAAGAAATGCACTCCAGAAATGCTCAAATCGCCCGACAGAGGAAGTATGGGGCAAAGGTGCGCATTTGTCTTTTTGTATTAAAATAGGTATTTGTCCAATTACAAACACAACTCGAGAAATGCTTGTACTACGTTTCGAAGGTAATATATATAGTTACAATTTGGTGAGCAAACGGAATTTTATTTGCTTATATTTCAAGAGTTAATGGACGACAACAGTTAGGTGCGCACCTTTGCCCCGCATTACTCTACAGGTTGGTCTATAGTAACATGCTTTTCAGCATCACTTTCTCTCGGGAGTCCATGAACGAAAACTGTGCCTGATATCAACTTCATATTCAGCCATTCCATGTCAAACCGATATAGTGGTTCTCGAATTTTCGTGAAAAGTGGTAATTTTGTGTTTCATCGCAAAACATTAAATCCTCATTTTTTTATTAGGGTGCTCATTTCCATTTTAGGGTGGTCTAAAAAATCTTTTCCCCTTTTTTCCAAGAATTACTTTTCTTAAAAATTCATAGCTTTTGAATTAGTTCACCGACATCATCGACATATCAAATTAAAGGCAATGAACCAATCTTTTTTGAAAAAATATTACACTTGCAAAAAAATGGATTTTGTTGCCATAATTATTGATTATATTTGTTTTTCATAGTTTTCATGTTCTTGTGACCAAGAACGATATATTTTTTTATATTTTTTCTCGAAAGCTGAGGATTTTTTACAATACATATCCAAAAATCAAAGAGGTGTTTTTTTTCGTTTTGAAGTTATGTTTTTTCAAGGTTGGTCGAAAAAATCAAATGTTCCCCTTTGTTCCAAAAAAGCCTATATTCAAAAATTCATAACTTTTGAACTACTGGACCGATTCAGATGATCGACATATCAAGTTGAAGTTATTGAGCTATTTTTTCATTTTTTTAAAAAGTATTCTGCCATTCCTACGTTCAAAGTTTTCTCGCATATTTGTCTACCAAAATCTTTAAGCATTTCAATTTATCAATACACCTGGTTTTTTATAAGCACTATACTTTTGTTTAATGAAATGCGATGAGATCTCCTCACTGAATCAATCAAGCTTGATTACGGACTTAAAAATTCATGGTGGGACTTTTATGCCTAGAATATCACATGGGACAATTGAACTTGATGTTGTTTTTTGATATACTGGGAACAAATAATAAGTTTTTTTGTGTTTTTCCGAAAGATTATGTATAAAAACATCATTTATGAAGAAATGAGTGATCTGCAACACCTTCACCGAATATAAATGTCATTGTTATTAGACATTCGCTAACAGGGTTCACACGTGTTCTGTTAAACTATTCCTTGTTTGTGTGGCAATTAGTTCGTTCTTCTAAACCAGAAATGAGTGCATTAGCCCTGCTGAAAGTGTGACATAAAATTCTTGTACTTAAACCGATTTATTCAGTATGGATCTACAAAAATACATGGTGGGACAGTTATGAATAGAATATCAACATGGGACAATTGAGCTTCATGTTGTTTTTTTTAAAAGCTGGGAACAAACTATAAGTTTTTTGTGTTTTTCCGTAAGATTATGCATAAAAACTACGTTTTATAAAGAAAAGTGAAAATCGTTAAAAAGTAACATGGGACAACTATGCGTAGAACAGCAGTATTACGCTCGCAAAAAATATATTTCCCATGTTCCTATTCTCTGTTCATTAAACTATTGCAAACAAAATATCTAAACTTTGAAAAATCATAACTCAAAATCGAAAAAATACACCTATCTGATTTTTGGATATCATATGTAAAAAAACCTCAGCTCTCAAGAAAAAATATAAAAAATACAGCGCCCTTGGTCCCGAAATCATGTAAACTATAAATAAAATAAGTAAAAAAATTGTTTGAAGTTAAATGGTTTAATTGTAATTAAACATAATAATGTACTAAAAGCTAGAAAATAATTAGGTTATCAAGTATCACACCTCTCCTTCATTAGTCTAGGGCTTTGATAAGACTAAAATAAAATCGTGGGACATATGATGAAGTCGCTAATTGTGGATAATGGAAATCCAACGTGCACCACGATTTTATTTTAGTCTTATCAATGCCCTAGACTAAAGGGCGAACACGGAATTATTGCGACACCGAAAATGTCATGCCAATTTTCTTATAATGTTTAGAGTCAAACCAAAATTTTAAGGGTAGTTTTATACATATATTTGCTTCAAAAATCAAAAGAAAAGTTAGTCGATGAAGCCTTGAGTGTAAAATTGAACGCATTTTCGCTTGATGCCCTCCATCGAAGTTGATTGTTGCCGCTCATCGTAGTTTGGGAAGTTCTGTACCTTGTATGTATGTAGTCCAGCTCTCTTCTTTGCACTCTGGACGTAGCTCTGCGACATGCCGATCTTTTTAGCCAAATCACGGCTTGAGACGTTGGGATTTGCTTTAATCATCCGCTTCACCTTTCCCTCCGTCTTTTTGTTCTCCGGTCCCGGTTTTCTTCCAGCTCCTTTGTCGTGGTCCACCGTCAACCACTCCTGGAACCGCTTCAACACTCTGGAGACGGATGAATGGTGAATGTTCAACATTTTTCCCAACTGCCGGTTCGACAGGTCAGGAAATTCCAGGTGTTTGGAAAGAATTTGTTCTCTCGAATCGCGTTGATTCACCTCCATTTTCGTTGAATCGAAAAACACGACTTCGAGTTTGACAGCATGTAGACAATACACATCAATGAGAAAGTGTGCAAAATTTGGTTGATTTTTACTCAATGGTAAAAAGACGGGTGGGTAATGTCGGGGACATAACCGGAGTGACGTAGGACTATACAAAGGGGACAGCTTTTGTTAAATATATATTTTAAATATATTGTTTTATTTTCTTCTCCTACGTGAATACCTACCTATCTACCTTAAAAACAGGAAGTGGGTTATATCTATGGTATAACCGCAAGGGTGACGTAGGACTATCGTTGATTTAGAGATCATTTGTATGAAGTTGAATCTGAATTCATTCTGAATGAATGAATATTTGGAGAACTTCGAAAACGAGAGCGTTACGTTGGAGGCACAAGGTTTTATGCATCCAATATTGGATACGGAAATATCCTACTGATGGGGAAGAATAATCTTCAGAAGCTATCCTGTTGATTGCGATTGATTGAATATATTTTGAAAATTCCCAAAGGAACTGGCAGATTATTTTCAGTAACGATTAGATATTTCCACATTTTCCTCGATACTGGAAGCCCACCAGTGGTTAATGCCAACTCGATAACCACCTGTTAATAGCACTTGATTGAAACATATTTGGTCACAGTGTTACATGGATAGAAAACATTCAATTAAACTCTTTCACATGAATATATTTTGAAAATTCCCAGAGGAACTGGCAGATTATTTTCAGTAACGATTAGTTATTTCCACATTTTCCTCGATACTGGAAGCCCACCAGTGGTTAATGCCAACTCGATAACCACCTGTTAATAGCACTTGATTAAAACATATTTGGTCACAGTGTTACATGGATAGAAAACATTCAATTAAATTCATTCACATGAATATATTTTGAAAATTCCCAGAGGAACTGGCAGATTATTTTCAGTAACGATTAGTTATTTCCACATTTTCCTCGATACTGGAAGCCCACCAGTGGTTAATGCCAACTCGATAACCACCTGTTAATAGCACTTGCTTGAAACATATTTGGTCACAGTGTTACATGGATAGAAAACATTCAATTAAACTCTTTCACATGAATATATTTTGAAAATTCCCAGAGGAACTGGCAGATTATTTTCAGTAACGATTAGTTATTTCCACATTTTCCTCGATACTGGAAGCCCACCAGTGGTTAATACCAACTCGATAACCACCTGTTAATAGCACTTGATTGAAACATATTTGGTCACAGTGTTACATGGATAGAAAACATTCAATTAAACTCTTTCACATGAATATATTTTGAAAATTCCCAGAGGAACTGGCAGATTATTTTCAGTAACGATTAGTTATTTCCACATTTTCCTCGATACTGGAAGCCCACCAGTGGTTAATACCAACTCGATAACCACCTGTTAATAGCACTTGATTGAAACATATTTGGTCACAGTGTTACATGGATAGAAAACATTCAATTAAACTCTTTCACATGAATATATTTTGAAAATTCCCAAAGGAACTGGAAGATTATTTTCCAGCAATGATTAGATCTTTCCGGAACTTTCTCGATGCTGAATGGCATCCTAACGGAAAGAGTTCTGCGCGTGTATGTGTCGATCCTTCGCCGTCCACCTCCTCCAGCACGTTAGGCAACGATGTTGTCTTGTCGATGTCCTCACGAAAAATTAATGTGTCTCACCACCAGAATATCGCTTAAGTATGCTTTTTGTGTGTGATTGAATCGAGAGAAGGTGTGGTTTACAATGGCAATTTGGAAGGCAAACTAGAGGGGAATGAACTCTCTGAGCTCGGAACTTTCGGCGACTGAGCAATAATCGATTGCGGGCGCATACAATATTGGATACGGAAATATCCTACTGATGGGGAAGAATAATCTTCTGAAGCTATCCTGTTAATTGCGATTGATTGAAAAACCACAAAACCAAATGTATTTGGTCACAGTGTTACATGGATAGAAAACATTCAATTAAACTCTTTCACATGAATATATTTTGAAAATTCCCAAAGGAACTGGCAGATTATTTTCAGTAACGATTAGATATTTCCACATTTTCCTCGATACTGGAAGCCCACCAGTGGTTAATGCCAACTCGATAACCACCTGTTAATAGCACTTGATTGAAACATATTTGGTCACAGTGTAACATGGATAGAAAACATTCAATTAAATTCTTTCACATGAATATATTTTGAAAATTCCCAAAGGAACTGGCAGATTATTTTCAGTAACGATTAGATATTTCCACATTTTCCTCGATACTGGAAGCCCACCAGTGGTTAATGCCAACTCGATAACCACTTGTTAATAGCACTTGATTGAAACATATTTGGTCACAGTGTTACATGGATAGAAAACATTCAATTAAACTCTTTCACATGAATATATTTTGAAAATTCCCAAAGGAACTGGCAGATTATTTTCAGTAACGATTAGATATTTCCACATTTTCCTCGATACTGGAAGTCCACCAGTGGTTAATGCCAACTCGATAACCACCTGTTAATAGCACTTGATTGAAACATATTTGGTCACAGTGTAACATGGATAGAAAACATTCAATTAAACTCTTTCACATGAATATATTTTGAAAATTCCCAGAGGAACTGGCAGATTATTTTCAGTAACGATTAGATATTTCCACATTTTCCTCGATACTGGAAGCCCACCAGTGGTTAATGCCAACTCGATAACCACCTGTTAATAGCACTTGATTGAAACATATTTGGTCACAGTGTAACATGGATAGAAAACATTCAATTAAATTCTTTCACATGAATATATTTTGAAAATTCCCAAAGGAACTGGCAGATTATTTTCAGTAACGATTAGATATTTCCACATTTTCCTCGATACTGGAAGCCCACCAGTGGTTAATGCCAACTCGATAACCACTTGTTAATAGCACTTGATTGAAACATATTTGGTCACAGTGTTACATGGATAGAAAACATTCAATTAAACTCTTTCACATGAATATATTTTGAAAATTCCCAAAGGAACTGGCAGATTATTTTCAGTAACGATTAGATATTTCCACATTTTCCTCGATACTGGAAGTCCACCAGTGGTTAATGCCAACTCGATAACCACCTGTTAATAGCACTTGATTGAAACATATTTGGTCACAGTGTAACATGGATAGAAAACATTCAATTAAACTCTTTCACATGAATATATTTTGAAAATTCCCAGAGGAACTGGCAGATTATTTTCAGTAACGATTAGATATTTCCACATTTTCCTCGATACTGGAAGCCCACCAGTGGTTAATGCCAACTCGATAACCACCTGTTAATAGCCGCGCGTGTATGTGTGTGTAGCGATGTCTTCCCAGGGAACCGTTTGTGGCATCACTCTCCTCCTGATAGATTCCCTTCTGGCCTAGGGTGCACAAACAGGCTCTTGGTGACACCGTTCATCCGCGCTTTCATGATAAATAAAGAGCTTCACCGCAACAGCGACAACATGCTCCAATCGCTGTTCAATTAGAACTGAGTGGATTTCCGAGCGCCGCTCGCTTATATACCGATTGGTGATTTCAATAGCCTGTTTTGAAAACAATTTTAAGACTATAGAAACAAGTTTTTGGATCAAAAAGTAACAAGTATATAACGCGTAGACATTTTATCTTTCGAATGAAGTGTTTATCATACCATTTCGTTCAGTTGTTTAGGAGCTATTAACGCTCTAAATCTCGGTCTCCGGCGTAACGCTTTCGTTTTCGAAACTTTGATTTTACACCCCGGTATAGAAATGAAAGACGTAGTCCTACGTCAAAATGGATTAGTTTACTGTTTACTCTTCATGAATATGTTGATGGTTCTGAAAAGAACCTTTGGTGTTGTGTTTTTGTTATCACTCGATATTCCCATCTTGTTCGGTTAAACCTTCCTGTTTAGCTATTGCGTTTGCCACTCGCCACAGCTTTCACAGTTGGAAAATTTCTTCCCATCCAGCTTGTGACATGTTGTTCAGTAAATTACATTTGATGCGACGTGCCGAAGAAACACTTTGCCACTCACTGAAACTAATTGTTGCCTTGATGAGCGCCGAACCGAAGCTGCTCTGTTCTTGATGCGGGTTTTCTGATTGTCGTGAGCAGCTTTGCAAGCCAACTCGAGCACTCCGACGGCCGAAACTCTATAATCGCTGTTAGGTATACTGGTGCTCCGGCACCAATCCGTTCGGCCTAGTTACCCTTGCGGAGCAATCAGTGACTGCGACCAACAGGGAACTGGAGACTTGCACGGTTCGAGTGAGACTTTGCCTTTCCCTTAACTTGTCCTCCTTTGTTACGTCCACGATGCCGATGCCGTACAACCACACGGGTTTACGGTTTGAAAGAAAATAAGATATTTTTTTGGGGTCCGCGTGTTTTATACTCTAGCGGTACACACTCACAGGATAGAGACAAATCGGCAGACTCAGCCAGAGGGGCGAGTCCAACGAGACGAACGAATGAGCGTTAAAAGGGACCGATGGCAAAAAAATACATTCATTGCGATTTGTTCGCTCGTTGGATTCACATGCAGGCTAAAAAGGGTCCTTTTCAGGATCACAAAATTATCTTCAATCTAAAGAGTTTATTGTTTTGTTATCACTCGATATCCCCATCTTGTTCGGCTAAACCTTGCTGTTTAGCGATTGCATTTGCCACTCGCCACAGCTTTCACAGTTGGAAAATTTCTTCCCATCCAGCTTGTGACAGTGGTACAGTGTCGACCTTCAATGTGGGGTCATAATTTGGACCCCGAACTCTATGTTTACAAAAATGTCCAACTAAATATGTCGCATTACTGGTCCGACCAATTAGCTAAATGTCGAGATAAGTGTAAATTACTGTACTTTCAATCTAGAAGCAATTTAAGAATTGGTGAAAATCAATAAGCTCAGAACAACTGCCAAATTCACATACTCATCATATCCTGGCAAACAAATTATGAAAAAATCAATTTGTGTTTTATTATTATTTTGGATATTGTTTTAGAAAGCATTGAACTGTATTTCCTAAACTCTTTTTTGGAAGGTTTAATGGCCCTGAAAAGCGCCTTGTTTTATGGAATGGTTCCAATTTAGAAAACTTAGTACTCGTGGTTTTGAAAAAAACCATTTCGAACGCCCTCGATGCCGCCTTGTTCTGGATTTGCCACCAAAGCAGTTTGTATAAAGAACAAACTTTTTTCTTCTGCTACCTGATGCCGTTTTGCGATTGCGTTTGCCACTCGCCACTCGCTGCAACTGCCTGTTGTCTTGATGTCCACCGAACCGAATGTGTTCTGTTCCGAATGCGGGTTTTCTTATCGTCGCGAGCAGCTTTACCAGCTAACTCGATCACTTCGGCGGCCGAAACTATATAACGCCGGCTAGGTGGACTGGTGCACTGGTACTAACGCGCTCGGCCTAGCTACCCTTGCGGGGAACTCCAGATCAACACGGTTCGAGCGGGATTTTGCCTTTCCCTTCACTTTTCCTCCTTTACCATGTCCATACATGGCTGCTTGGGTTGGTTTGTTGATGTGTTGTGATGCGAACCGATGTGGTGTACGGTTTGAATGAGAATGATCGTTACGGCAGCGGAGCGGGGATTTTTAAGCTGACTGGCTGGCTCGAGAATTACGCATGGAGAGACTGCGACCAATGTTTCGTTCATTTTTTTCTTTTTCCTTTCCAATCGTGGTTCATTCTATTTCGCTGCTGCTCTGGTTGCCCGTTTTGGTCGGTTCGATTGGAGGAGCACAAAATGGACCAATCAAAAATGGGCACATAGTGCATTTTGACAATGCTTGATAATTCACAATTATTCAATTATTTATCTCAAGAAAAATGAAATGTTATTCGTTATGATAGATGCGTAGATATATTTCCTATCAATTGATGCAAAAACCTTTGCGATCTATTGAGAAATGCTCGAGTTATAAGCGTTCCAAATCTTGCATTTTTTCCTACTTGTTCAGTGCCTAGGTTTCCATTTCACCCCCTATATCTTCCGGTTAGACGTAGTCCTACGTCAAAAAGTTATGCCCTGTTGAATGTGTCGCAATAATTTCGTGTTCGCCCTTTAATGAAGGAGAGGTTTTATAACTGCTAATTGCTACTTGCCTAATTATTTTCTAGCTTTTAGTACATTATTATGTTTAATCACAATTAAATCGTTTAACTTAAAAAATTTTTTTTACTTATTTTATTTTCTAGTTTTTAGTACATTATATGTATGTTTCATTAGAATATTTCTCTACAATACAACCATTGTACTGTATTCTATTAGTCCAAAAATTTCATTTGATATCAATATTGAGTGGATTGCAGAAAATACATAGTGTGTTCTCCAAGTCAAGTTCGTTCGTTTGATACACATATCTCAATCAACCTTTTTTTTTAGATGATATGGAATCAGCTATTTTGTAGCGGCGGCCAAATTAGATTTTTCAAGATAAGCAGTTTTAAAATGACAGCAGAAACAAAGGTCAGTTCCTATTGGTCAAATTTCTATCAATGTGGGACAGCCCTACAGACATACAAACAGTTCAAGCTAAATAAAACCGTTAAATAAAGTAATATGCTATTTTTTATTGCATTTGATACCCATATTAAGCGGGTTTTGAGAAACTATGCAGTCCGCCATTCGATAGTGGCAGCCATCATAGATTTGCATTTTTCATAAATGACTGTGTTCTACTAGTCAAGCCCTTTCATTTGATATCCATATTAATATGGTTTTGGAAAAATATGTAGTCCGTCATTTTGAAGTGGCAGCCATCTTTGATTTGTATTTTTCATGAATATTGGTCAAGCCCTTCATTAACCTATATTAACGGGGTTTTGACATAATATATAGTCCACCATTTTGTAGTGGCAGCCATCTTGGATTTGCATTTTTCTTAAATAACACGAAACACGAAGCAGGGCTGATTGGGCTTGGGATCAATGCGTCTTAGACTAAACACATGCTAGCAGGAGGGACTGATCGCAACAGAATTCTTCTTGGCAATAGTGTTATGATCGACGGCGACGAGCTCGAAGTGGTAGAGGAATTTGCCTATCTTGGCTCATTGATACCAGCTGACAACAAGAACAGCCGTGAAATTCGAAGATGCATAGTCAATGGAACTCGTGCCTACTATGGGCTCCGCAAATCCTTAAGGTCCAACAAACTCCGACCCCGTACGAAGTGTACCATGTACAAATCCCTAATTCGACCGGTTGCTCTCTATGGGCATGAGGCATGGACAGTGCTTGAAGAGGACCCACAAGCACTTGGTGTTTTCGAACGCAAATTTTTGTGGCAACAACGACATGGTGATTGGGGCAACGCTCTTGACCACCGTCAAGAACGCCTTCATCGCAACCAGCGAGAATAAGCGTGGAAACACACTAGACGACTCTACCGCGCGATTTTTACAATGACAAGACGCAGCAGGAGCTTGATGTAAAACACATTCAGCAGCTTTCGACGGTTTCACTATCTGACATCATATGTTTATAGACGAATGCAAGACGAGTCTATGGTACAAGGTACAGCTGTTTGGACAGTAAGTGGATTAGAGGGGCGGTATATAAAAACAGAATGATGGAAAACCGAGAAGGGGATGTTTACCTGAGCGAGAGGGAGAGAAAACTTGATCACAAACGTCTGAAATATTTCATTTCTCGACAATTTGGATGGAATACGATTATCCGCAGCTACATGACCGCAGAGTGGATTTCACGCACTGCCTCACCTGAGAGTACATTTATTATTGCCTTGCCTTATTTTCACCTTTCAAAAGCGCATAAACACTAATACTCTCACAAAACCGTTGCGGCGCATCATCTCCATCGAGCCACCGCAACGAATGGGGAACCGTACAACAGTGATTTTGGAACCGTACATACCCGCCCCGCCCTGTGTGTTTTAGATCATACACATTCCATTATCGAGGCTCCGCGGCGGTCTGTCATTGCAAAATCCGCGCGGGAGAGCCGTCCAGTGTGTTCTTACACTAAGCGCTAAGCGGAGCCTCGATAATGGAATGTGGATGACACAGGGCGAGGCGGGTATGTACGGTTCCAAAATCACTGTTGTACGGTTCCCCATTCGTTGCGGTGGCTCGATGGAGATGTTGCGTCGCAACGGTTTTGTGAGAAAATTAGTGTTTATGCGCTTTTGAAAGGTGAAAATAAAGCAAGGCAATAATAAATGTACTCTCAGGTGAGCCAGTACGTGAAATCCACTCTGTGGTCATGTAGTAGGAAATAATAGTTCTCGGAGGACATCTGGAAGAAAAAAGATGATAGAAAGGATGCCAAATTCATGATAGAGCGACAATGAACCAGGAAGGGAAAAAATAGATCCCGTCGTCGATATCGTGCCTTCGACCTGAAAATTAAGGCGCTCGTGTCGATGGGACAAGCGAGAGCGGGATAACTCTCTTGCTAACGAGGGGGAGAGACCCGCTGCAACCAGTAACCTTCGCCTCATCTACGATGTTTCACGACGCCTAAACGGAGGAAGGATAAGCACTAAGATGCCTGTGAAAGACGCGACTGGTCAGTTGATAACCGACCCCACTGATCAGCCGAAACGCTGGTTCGAACACTTCGAGCAGCTGCTCCAAGTGCCCGCTGACCCTGCACTATATTGCGGCATTTCTTCGTAGATGTCTGGGAAACTGCAACATATCCTTGCGAGTCTTTCTCGAGCATCGTCCATGCTTCATATCCGTCCACGGGATCATAAGAGATTCATAACACACATTATACACTTTGTACGAGACCAGAGTTTATTGGACCTTAAGGTTTCCCGAAGCTCATAGTGAACATGACTTCTGTTTACTATGCCTCTTGGACTTTCACGAATGTTGTTGTCGGTTGTTATTAACGAGTAAAAGTAAACCAACTCGTCGAAAACCTCGATTTCGTCAACGTTGTTTACAACGTTCAATTCAGAGTTCTTCTGTTCACAACAGGGTAAATTACACGGAGCGATTGATCGATCAGAATTGATCAACGGATAGGGTGTTGTCTTCCATCATGATAACGCTAGGCCACACACACCTTTGATTACTCGCCAAAAATTTCGGTTGTGTGACTACCATTTGTTTTGATCTCTGCAGAACTCTACAGGTGGAAACAGATTGGCCGATATAAGAGCAAACATAAATCACATGGAAATGTTCTTAATCGATAAACTGTAGCAACTCTATATGGATGGAACCATGAAATTACCCGGAAAATAGCGAAATATTATAGATGGTAATCGTCAATATAAACCTAATAAAAATGATATTAAGTCTCATTTTTATCAGGTATATATTGCATTAAAAAGTTGAACAAAAATCGAGGATACTTGCCAAATAACTCAATATATTTCGAAGTCAATTTCAATTGTCAATGATTTCTCAAGTAAGAAATAATTTGTGTGTGGCTTAAAAGTTAGCTTATTCTGTGCTTATTCTTATTATCCGTTTCTTAAGTGACGTCAAATAATATGTATCAATCGATCCCATTGATATTCAAAAGCTATCTACAAGGCTAGTGACTGCACAAATGAATGCGCTTAAATCATCCTCGAGATGAAATATACGTTAGCGAATGTTCCACAAAATCCAATCAAGCAATCAACCCATTTTTCCCAATTGCAAGATATGAGTTTGCAACATGGACAGGATTACATCAATTGAGACGATGTGCATTATGAACTCCCCGAGTTCGTTGCGGATTACGAATTATTCTCAGGGTAACAACATTCAACCAGCTGATTCGCGGTACAGGTCGGATTCGATTATATTTATATTGTCGAACTTTTTTTTTCAACAATTATTTTCAAATTCTATACATAATCGAATCTCAAGAAAACAATTTTTTCATTAATGTATGAATGTCAAACATTAATAGAAAAATAGTTTTTTTGTGATTCGATTATGCATTGGATTCGAAAATTAACGTTGAAAGTGAAATTGCGATTATATATAATCGAGTCCGACCTGTACAAAGCAAATATGCAGTTATATGCAGAATGGTAGACAGTGATATTCAGAAGAGTTGTGATACCCTAGATGGGTATCTGTTTTACACGAGACTGTTTTGAAATATATTTACAAAATCAAGCGGATTTTTCCACAAGAACTCAATTATCAATTTAGTGTTCCCCCATATATCGTAAACAAGCATTTTCGAATACTCGCTCCTCGTTGTTGATATGAATATAATAGAGCACCGCGATGATTACCTATTAGCCCCGCCGACAGTTGACGCGTTATCAATCAGCCGAGCAACGACTAAACAATCATATTAAACAGAATATCGCGGTGGAATCACTTTCTTCCGTGGCTTAACGGTACAAATCTGGGGATGCTCACATGGTCACGTATACGATATCAATCTAATTTCATGTGAACATTTTCTATAAGGGTTACGCGTGAATCGGAATGAAACAATTAGCAATTTGTAGAGCTTTGTAGAACTTAACCATGATTCAACCTCGAAACTGAGCATTCCTAGCGGGCTCTCAGAGTCAATGATCACCGCCTAATCGTTTATGTATTGAAGGCAAACAAAAGGTGAAATATGATGCACCACTCGGGTCCCGTAATCATTCTGGCCAGACTCCAGAGAAGGTTGGACAATATAAAAGCAACCTGTTCTTGACGGACTGAGTATTAGTTCCACTTTTTCTTGCACCGTAGAAGGTAATCCCCACGTGAACAAGGAGTATTTTTCAAGATGAAACTGTTCATCACAGCATTCGCATTGATCGTGGCGGTAAGTATTTGGGTGCCTGGCCGAAGACTGCAGTAGGTAAAGTGTCCTCTCGATAGGTTTCCGCCGACTTCACGGTTCAAACGAGGGAAGACCTATTACGCTACAGGTCGGAGTGCGCTTCCTCGCTGAACATCCCAGAGGAAACGGTTGAGAAGTACAAGAAATGGGAATTCCCGGAGGAAGACAGCACCAAGTGCTACATCAAGTGTGTCTTCAACAAGATGCATCTGTTCGACGACACTACCGGACCGAATGTGGACAATCTGGTACAGCAGTTGGCTCACGGTCGTGACGCCGATGAAGTTCGCGCAGAGGTTGTCAAGTGTGTCGACAAAAACACCGATGATAACGCCTGCCACTGGGCCTTCCGTGGATTCAAGTGCTTCCAGAAGAACAACCTGCAGCTGATCAAGTCCAGCATCAAGAAGGACTAAGTGCAGCGAGCTGATCGCGTTCATCGTGATAATGTTGTTTTAGCATTCCGTGCCGACGTTATGTCCGAAGATAGGTGGAAACTAAATAAAGCAATTCTATAAATGAATTATTTTTGCATTTTCATTATTATTATCGTAAGTGAAATCGTGAAATCGTACAATTGAGTCCTATGTTCATTGCCGTTATCTCTTTCGAATTCATTTTTTTAAACAAAAGCGCATTTAAAACTGAACTGAACGTTTCAATTTATTTGTTCGGAATATGCATCTAACAACTCGAACACTGTCATCTCTCTTTATGGCAGATGAATTTCGCGTAGATAAAAATTCGTGCATCCTGCATCATAGTATGTACTAATCGAAATAAGTGAAGGCTAGCAAACATGGGGGGTTACAATATCATAAAAGTAGAAAGGTGAGCCTAGAGACATGGACGGAAACTTGACGTAGGACTTTGAGGACAATTGCTTTTGAATGAAGTTCACGTAACTGTTCAGAAATTCATAAATTTAACTCATTCAAAACATCAAATGGTGACTCTAGAAAAACCGTTTGTTATATAAACTAAACTGAACTTCAAACGGGTTGTAAGGGTTGTAGTTATAGCAAAAATCTAGAACAATTGATTAACACGTTGACTGCCACGTCAGTCATCGGTGACTGATAGTATAACATATGATAACAAAGGTAACTAATATAAGCATATAAGCTCATAAGCCTTCCCTTTAGAACAAGAATACCTTCCACTACGATAAGAAACGTCCCTAATACGTTTAAAAATTCCCATAAAGTCACTATAAAACCGTGGTACTCAACGTGTTAATAATATTTTCTATTTTTAGTAGTAAACTCATGAAGAAAACATCAATTAAATATTTGAACATTAGTACGAAGAACTGTTAAGTTAAAAACTAGTCGTCATCCGTAGCTGATGATTAGAAATATCTAAAGGGTGTGTCACATCAAATTGCATCACGGAAAAAACGCTGTAGAAATTTAATTTTTAGGAATTATATCTTCAGCTTTCGCTTATAATCAGATATGAGTGTATAGATCACGTTGGCCATGCTTCACTGTCAACTTTTCGTAAATTTGGAAAAATGTCGTCGAACGAAAAAGAGCGTCGTGAATTAATCCTGTGCACTCATTTCGAGAATCCGGAGTTGTCACATCGGGACATCGGTAAGATGCTGGGAATCGTCCAATCCACGGTCAGCAGAGTACTAAAACGATACTTCGAGAACCTAACCATCGACCGGAAGGTGAAGAACGGCAAAAATGGATGCTCTGTCAGTGAAAAAGATCACAAGCGCGAAGTTAAGCAGTTTAGACGTGATCCGAGAAGTTCGGTCCGGGATGTCGCCAATAAGCTGAATTTGTCAAGTTCATTCGTCCAGCGGACCAAGCAGCGGGAGGGCCTGCGTACATACAAGATTCAAAAGGCTCCTAACCGCGACGAAAGGCAAAACATGGTGAGGAAGACGCGAGCCCGGAAGCTGTACACCGAAATGCTGACGAAGCCGCATTGCCTGGTAATGGACGACGAAACCTACGTCAAAGCGGACTTTCGTCAGCTACCGGGCCTGTTGTTCTTCTCCGCAGAGGACAAATTCAGCGTTCCGGAGGAGATTCGCAAGCAGAAACTATTCAAGTTTGCCAAAAAGTACATGGTGTGGCAAGCGATCTGCTCTTGCGGAAAGCGGAGCGCCCCCTTCGTGATGACCGGCACGGTAAACGGGCAGGTTTACCTTAAGGAGTGCCTACAGAAGCGCTTACTACCACTATTGAAGTAGCACGAGGGCCCGACCATCTTCTGGCCGGATCTCGCTTCGTGCCACTATTCAAAGGACGTGTTGGAGTGGTACGAAGCCAACGGGGTCACCTTCGTGCCAAAGGAAATGAACCCGCCCAACTCGCCGGAGCTACGCCCAATAGAGAAATATTGGGCTATTATGAAGCAGGCCCTCCGGAAGAACCCAAAAGTTGTCAAATCGGAGGCGGACTTCAAGAGAAAATGGATTTCTGTTAAAAAAAAAACTACAACCTGACGTTGTACAGAACCTTATGGACGGGGTAAAGTGGAAGGTGCGAGCATACGGGCTTGGGCTCGAAGTATGAATAAAAAGAAAATGCCAAAAGTTGTTTAATAGTTTTTATTTTACTGTCTAAAATTTTCAAAAGGATCGGTCTACTGGGCGAATTTCTACAGCGTTTTTTCCGTGATGCAATTTGTTGTGACACACCCTTTATTAGATAAAGGTATGCAGTCTCCAGCAGTCAATAAGTATCCTGGCCACGTCCTGGCAACTGCTAGGAAAAGGGAACTGAAATATTATTCGGCCAGTCGCCTTTTTTGTTTCGTTTATTTGATTTAGCTGAATGCGATCAGAAGACATCATCTTACAGAGCATCTTTAAACATAAGTTTAAATAACTAGCTTGCCTTGGCGATATTCAACATGTCTTAAACTTTGCCTGTGGTGAATCATTATAATCCAAGATATGTTATGTAAAAAATCCTCGGCTTTCAGGGAAAAATATAAAAAAACGAGAGCGCTTCTCTTTGATCTTGAATCACCATAGTTCAAGATATGTGCGAGCGCATGATGAAGGTAAATCAATTTTTTTTTTGAAAATACCATACCATTCCAAATACCATTACTGCTTCCGAGTACCAAAACAGGTGATCCATTCCTTTTTTGTCTTTTAATGGGTTTGTATGATTTTTGTGTTGAGAGATAATTCGCCTGTAAAGTGAAATAGTAAAAATAGCATTAAGAAAAGTTACATTCCAATAACTCTCCGCCGTCGCGATTAGATTGGTTCGATTGGTTTAAGAGGAGTCTTCTCGATTATCTTCTCAGGTTTCCCAATAATAACTCTCCGCAGTCGCGATTGGTTTTCGATAAAAAGTCACAGGAGAGTTGTACCTGAGACACGACCGCATAGTTGAAGTAGGATTCCATTAGGCTATATTTTGCATGCGTGTTCCCGTGGCTGAGTGGTTAGCGTTACACATTATCATGCCGCGAGTTCAGGTTCGATTTCTGTTCAAGCCGGGAGATTTTTCGTCACAGAAATTTCCTCCGACTTGCACTGTAGTCACGCGTATTCTAGAGCTTGCCACTCCGGAATACATTCAAGGCGTGTTTTTCGGCATAAAAATCTTAACTAAGTACTACTAATAAAAAGAAGAGAAGGCTAAAGTGCCACTGGGAATGTTAGTGCCATGCAAGAGCAAGATCTGTTGCATGCTGGTTTCGGATATGTTTGATAGTAGATACCGAAGTGGAATGAGATATGATGAAAGCTGCCCTCTGTGGCCCTGGACGAGATGGTGTGGATGTGTGGATGAAATAAAAAAAAATAATTCGAAAATCCGCGTAAACATAAACCAGGTCCGTTTAAAAATCTAACAAACTGTGAATTATTAATTTGAAATGCAACCTATATTCTCACAATTCATTAACTGATTATTTTTTTCGATCCTACAATCATGATATCTGTATCTCTTTTTATTTGACACAAGTGCAATTCCAAATGAAATCGTCCAAAAAATGCACATTTTAAAAATTTGTATTTTTGATTCGAATGAAAGTTTGTATTCCGTTTGGGTTAGAGGAAATATGAATTTTCCACAGCAATTGGGATTTTTTTGACTCAAGCGTAACTTTTGAAAAGGGCGTATCGATTTTAGTATGAGAAATCTTTGATAATTTATATCTAAAAAACTATGAGTCGTACCGAAATAGTGTCTTAGAAAGAGTTATAGCGTATTGATGTCTAAACATGAACAAAATATACACTGAGAAAAAAAATTAGTACTCTTTTTTTTTATTTACAAAAAAACTTTAATTTGCAATATCCAAAATGTATATTTTTAAATGTTTTTTTAATTTTTTCATATAAAATAGAAGTCATGTAAAAAATTTAAAAAATGGGTCCAAGATGGTAAAACTATTTTTGACGAACTTTGTGGAACATCGAATGTTCATGAATATCCGAAACTTCGAATTTTTGTATGTTAACAATCAATTTTAGCCACAAATTATGATTTCTGATGTGATTTAAAACAAAAAACAAAAGTGAATAACAGTATACCACAATAGACTACAAAAAAAAATTTTTTGTGTTGTAGACCGTTTCCGAAAAACGGTAAGAAATGTTCATCTAAAAAACGTTTCTTAACCGTGTCAATGATTGAGAAACTTAAGTCGATGGGATGCAATATCCTTTTAGATACATCTTTAAAAATTTGCGGATCATGCCGTTTATCTGTATACTCTTCCAACCCAAAGCAGTGTAATACTGAGGAGCAGATCAGTACAGCAGTAGGATATACTTTAGAAGAAGTACCATCAATAGTTTCAGTCGTTTCAGCATCTTCGCAAGATTCCCAAAACAGCAATATACCAGAGTATTCCCGAGCGTACAACATTGAGCTATTCAACAAGGGAATCGCCGGTATTAACGTTTCAGCAATAATGACGAAAAGACTTGGACAGGCTAGTTACCCCGAACAAAAATTTAAAGAAATTTCTAAAGGTATTAAAAGAAATCTATTTTCCTTTTCACATGAAGAAGACGAAAAGTCGAACTTTAAAAAAAAAGGCAAAAGAGTTTGATGAGATTATCAATCAGCTCAAAGAGAAATTTGACCACACAGAGACAACAAGATCAGAAAAAGTTAGAATTTTAACAGTTTTGCCTAAGTCTTGGTCCGTGCAAAAAATGAAAGAAGAATTTGGCGTTAATAAATATATGGCAATTCAAGCCAAAAAACTGGCAAATGAAAAAGGTGTATTGTCGACACCACATAGCAAATATGGACCAAGTTTAAGTGAAGATGTTAAAAATCATGTTTCGGAATTTTATAATGACGACGATATCAGTCGATCATTACCTGGAGAAAGAGACTATGTTTCTGTAGCCAAAGGTGGGAAGCGTCAACACATCCAAAAAAGGTTATTAATAACATCATTACGGGAAACTTTCAACAGATTTAAGAAACTTAACCCAAATTGCAAAATTGGATTTAGCTCTTTTGAATCAATGAGTAGTTCAGGAAATCAACGTTTGTGTTTATACATTCCATGAAAATGTAAAACTTATGCTTCATAGTCTCAAAAAATATTCCTTTAACATTGAATGCAAAGAATATATGGAAAAAATACTATGTAACATATCAAATAAATCAAAATATTGTTACCTTCGTGAATGTAAAAAATGCCCAACAATAGACGAGTTTGGAAACTGGTTTCTAGATGAGCTTCAGGAACGCAATTTAATTGAAATCACTTATGCACAATGGATTTTTTGTAAAACCGGTGGAAGAATTTGTATCGTATTTTTGCGAAAAAATAGAAAAAATACTTACTCATGATTACAATAAAACACAACAGTTCACATTTCTTAACAATATAAAAGCTAATTTGCAAGAAAATGAGGTTGTTGTGATTTGCGAGTTTTCCGAAAATTATTCATTTGTGCTTCAAGATGAAGTTCAAAGTCATCACTGGAACAATGATCAAGCAACAATCCATCCATTCGTTGTTTATTATAGAGATGAAAAAGGTTCTCTGGCAAATTTAAGGTTTGTAGTTATATCTGAAGTTTCAAGTCATGACACAATAGTTGTGCAAGTATTTATTTCTAAATTGGTAACATTTTTGAAACAACAAATGCAGGTAAAAAGAATAAAATTCATGTCGGATGGTGCTGCATCCCAGTATAAAAATTGGAAAAATTTTGCGAGTTTATGTCAGTTTAAATCGAAATACGACATTGACGCTGAATGGTATTTTTTTGCAACAAAGGACCAAAGGACCTTGTGATGCAATTGGTGGTACATTAGAACGGATGGCAACAAGAGCTAGTTCGGCTAGGCAGCATGAACATCCGATTGCGAGTGCAAAAACGTTATTTGACTGGGCTAGCAAGCGAATAGAAGACTATCTTACAAATTTGTTATTTTCATATATGTCACAAGAAGAATATGATCAGGGTGTGGAAGAGTTGAGTAGCATGTATGATAACACCAAACAAATTCCAGATACCCAAAAGTATCATTCTTTTGTACCTGTATCCGAGAATGAAGTAGCAGCAAAGTTGTACTCTAACGACAATGCAGCAAGTTATCATAATGTGTATAGAAATATAAGAAAATAATGAAAAAATTAAATTATATACAACAAAATTGTTAGTTTTTATTTTTTTTTTATTAAATTCGTTTATTTTTACAGGCTCAGTTACATAAGTTTAAAGGAGCCGAATTCTTAATTATATTTTTATTACTATACATAAACATTTTCTAAATCTAAGGTAAGTAAGGTAGAAAACCGATTACTCGCGGTCTACTCGAGTTTAGTAGGGTGACATATTTGTTCAGGAAAAGGATGGGATATAAGGAAATTGTTACAATAATGATAATCTCACACACTCAATTCTTAAATATATTCGTATATCTATTGTGTATTTACATTTCAACTTATTCTACTGTTTGTAGCAAGGGGACCAATTGCACGCAAAGGATATAAGGATATAAGGATAATCACACACGAACATCGATAGCTTTAAGGAAAATATAGATTTGGGACATGTAATCAAGGTCTAACCGAGCCAACACATCTCTCACCGGCACATTGGGCTGTCTTCCTCTAGCCCTGAGGGAGTTTTCTAAATTCGATCTGGCGACAAGATACAACTCGCACGACCAAACAACGTGCTCGATGTCGTGGTAACCGTGGCCACAAACACAAAGATTGCTGTCGGCAAGATTAATACGAAAGAGTAGCGCGTCTAACGAACAGTGGTTGGACATGAGTCGGGAGAAGGTGCGAATAAAGTCTCGACTCAAGTCCAGACTTTTGAACCATGGTTTGAAGCTAACCTTAGGGATAATTGAGTGGAGCCACCGGCCCAATTCATCTTCGTTCCATTTGCGTTGCCAATTAGCGATGGTATTTTTACGGACTAAAGAATAAAATTCATTGAAGGCGATTTGACGCTGATAAATATCGCCTTCAATCGCACCTACCTTTGCTAATGAGTCAGCCCTCTCATTACCCGGAATTGAGCAATGAGAAGGGACCCAGACAAAGGTAATGACATAACAGCGTCTGGTTAAAGCACTCAAAACTTCTCGTATTCTCTCAAGGAAATACGGCGAGTGCTTTTCCGGCCTCACTGAACGGATAGCTTCGACAGAGCTAAGACTATCCGTTACAATGTAATAGTGTTCAACAGGTCGTGAGGCGACGCTGTCCAGCGCCCAGTGTATTGCTGCCAATTCAGCAATATACACTGAGCAAGGATACTGAAGACTGTGTGAGGTGCTAAAAAATACGTTGAACACTCCAAATCCTGTGGACTCATTCATAGAGGACCCATCAGTAAAGTACATATTATCGCAATTGATACGCCCATACTTTGCATTAAAGATCGTAGGAACGATCCCCGATAGAAGATAATCTGGAATTCCATGAATTTTCTCCTTCATGAACAGATCAAAATGTACAGAGGAATTGATGTAGTCAGGAAAACAAACACGGTTGGGAATATACGAAGAAGGAACAACCTGCATGGAGATGAATTCATGATATGAACTCATGAATCCAGAGTGAAAATTTAGCTCGATCAGTTGCTCAAAATTTCCGATCACCAATGGGTTCATAACCTTACACCGGATGAGGAACCGAAGAGATAATAAATTGAAGCGATCTTTTAGTGGGAGTACGCCTGCCAAAACCTCGAGACTCATGGTATGCGTTGAGGGCATACATCTCAACGCAATACGGAGACAAAGATACTGAATTCGCTCGAGTTTAATGAGGTGTGTTTTGGCAGCTGATTGAAAACAGAAACTGCCATACTCCATCACTGAGAGAATAGTTGTTCGATACAACACTATAAGATCTTCGGGGTGGGCTCCCCACCATGTGCCGGTAATTGTACGGAGAAAGTTTATTCTTTGTTGGCATTTTTTACTCAGATACCTAATATGGGCCCCCCAAGTGCATTTGGAGTCGAACCAGACCCCAAGATACTTGAATGACATAGCATGAGTGATCGGTTTACCCAAAAGTTGAAGCTTTGGTTTTGCTGGTTTATGCTTCCTAGAAAAAACCACCATCTCTGTTTTCTCCGTGGAGAATTCGATCCCTAGCCCAATGGCCCAGGTTGAAAAATTGTTCAAAGTATCTTGTAAGGGTTCTTGCAGGTCGGATTCGTTTGATCCTACGACAGACACCACTCCATCATCTGCAAGTTGTCTTAGGCTGCAATTTTGTGTAAGGCAATTGTCAATGTCGCTTACGTAGAAGTTGTACAAAAGGGGGCTTAAACATGAGCCCTGGGGGAGGCCCATGTAAGAGACCCGACTTACTGCCGAATCTCCGTGAGAAAAGTTCAAATGTTTCTCACAAAGCAAGTTATATAACATATTATTCAATAGAGGCGGCAGTCCCCGAGAGTGTAATTTGTCTGACAAAACCTCTATTGAAACAGAATCAAAGGCCCCCTTTATGTCCAAGAATACTGAAGCCATTTGTTTTTTTTCGGCGTAAGCCATTTGAATTTCTGAAGAAAGCAACGCAAGACAATCATTCGTCCCCTTGCCCCTGCGGAACCCATATTGTGTATCTGAGAGTAGGTCATTCGTTTCAACCCATCGATCAAGGCGAAACAAGATCATTTTCTCCAACAATTTCCGTATACAAGACAGCATTGCTATTGGGCGGTACGAATTGAAGTCGGACGCGGGTTTTCCGGGTTTTTGAATAGCTATAACTCGTACTTGTCTCCAATCATCTGGAACAATATTATGCTCCAGAAACCGATTGAATAAATTCAACAAGCGATGTTTCGCCACATCAGGGAGGTTTTTCAACAAGTTGAACTTAATTCTATCCGATCCCGGAGCAGAATTGTTACATGAAAGGAGAGCAAGAGAGAATTCTACCATCGAAAACTTGGAATCAAGATCGCACCTATCTTGTGGTATATCTCGAACAATTTTCTGCACGGGAGCGGAATCGGGACAAACCTTCCGTGCAAAATTAAAAATCCATCGATGTGAATATTCTTCGCTTTCATTCGTTGAAGAGCGATTTCTCATGTTTCGAGCCACTTTCCATAATTTTTTCATTGACGTTTCTCGTGACAAACCTCCCACGAAATTTCGCCAATAAGCACGTTTTTTCCCTTTGATCAAATTTTTGAACTGATTCTCAAGGGCTAAATACGTTTGAAAATTTTCAGGAGTTCCACGTTTCCGAAAAGCTTTAAATGCATTCGATTTTTCTATATAAAGCTTGGAGCATTGGCTATCCCACCATAGATTGGGAGGCCTTCGGCAAATGGTGGAACCTGGGATGGGTTTCGTTTGAGCGCGAACTGCGCTGTCATAGATCAAACGAGAAAGGAAGTTATACTCCTCCAATGGAGGTAAACCATCTCTGGAATTGATGGCTAGAGCAATCGCGTCCGCATATTTTTTCCAGTCAATGTGTCTTGTGAGGTCATACGCCATATTTATAGATTCAGAAGAATTCGACCCAGTGGTGATGGAAATTTTGATTGGCAAGTGATCACTACCGTTGGGATCCTGTATTACATTCCACTTGCAATCTAACGATAGTGAGTTCGAGCAAAGCGAGAGGTCAAGAGCACTTGGCTTAGCAGGTGGTTTAGGTACACGTGTTGTTTCCCCAGTATTCAAAATGGTCATATTGAAGCTGTTACAAAGGTCATATATCAACGATGAACGGTTGTCATCGTACTGTTCCCCCCAGGCGGTTCCGTGAGAATTGAAGTCTCCCAAGATCAACCGTGGCTCAGGAAGGAGTGAGCACATGTCAGCAAGTTGCTTGCGGCTAACCGCAGCTCTCGGAGGCCAATACAAGCTGACAATACAGAGGTCTTTGCCTCTGATGTTTGCATGACAAGTAACAGCTTCGATCCCACCAATAGGTGGAAGATCAATTCGGAAAAATGAGTGGCACTTATTGATCCCCAATAGTACCCCTCCGTATCTGTCATCGCGGTCCAAGCGTATTATATTAAAATCGTGGAAAGAGAGATCATTTTGAGAAGAGAGCCAGGTTTCGGACAGAGCAAAAACATCACAATTGAGTTTATGAATTAGAAATTTGAATGTATCCAATTTAGGGATAAGACTACGACAATTCCACTGTAAAACAGTGATATCTCCGACCTCTCTATTTAAATTAGACATCAAGAGAGATAATCATTGCAAGGAGGGGCCATATTTGCATCAATTGCTGCAAAATTGTCTTTAGTACTGGAAGCATTGCGGTGACAATGGTTCTGATGGAGTCGGAAACATTAAAACACGTGAAAATTTGATCCACAAGGTCGGACAACTTTATGAATCCCGATTGGGAAGTTGAACTTGACGGAAAAACAGGGACATTTGGGGTTTTTGATGTTCCCTCGAATGCTGGGTCGTTCGAAGGTGAACCATTCCCACGGAAGCCAGGAGGAACCTGATTTTGCTTGTCCGCTGCACTCGTTTTTTTAGGCAAACTAACTGGGGGTATCACCGGAGGGACTTGTCCTTGAACGTTGGGAGTGGTCACATTTTTGCGCCGGGGATTCCCTTGAGAAATAGGCGGCGTGCCCCCGTTAGCTGTATCCGCTTCCATTTCGTCAACTGGCAACGTGGCGTAAACATTATGTGTGTTGATTGGTTGTTGTTGTTGAGCCAGTGGAGAAGCGCCCTTCAAAATTTCCGCGAAAGTGCGTTTAGAGCGTTCCCTCAAAGAGCGCTTCTGTTTCTCCCAGCGACTCTTGTATGCTTCACAAGCTGAGAGCACGTGTGGGGTTCCCCCGCAATATGGACACTTTTTTACCGTCGCACTGCAGGCTTCGCCCACATGTTGCTCTCCGCAAGTGGCACAGCGTTCTTTATTGGCACAATAAGCAGCCGTATGACCAACTGACTTGCACTTTTGACAAATCATTGGCTTCGGAATAAAAAGTCGCACGGCTAACCTCAATTTCTCTACCATCACGTAGTCCGGGAGAGCTGAACCAGCGAAGGTGACTCGAAACGAGTCGGACGGCGTAAATTTGGTTTCACCCCCTTCATGGGAAACTGTTCCGAGCTGGCGGCAACCCAAGATCTTAACAGTCATCGAGGGCAGTTTCTTAAAACGGCCAGTACCTTCACTCGTAATGTATTCGCACGTCAGACCCGTTTCGGTTATCACACCCTCAATTTCGACTATGTGAGAGGGAATGTAAACCCGATACTCAATTGTAAAATGCTGGTCGACAACAATCTTGTTTGCGTCCTTTCGATCAGTCACGACAACTCGCAATTTGTTTGGTCTAACCTTCGAAATTTCCGACACGGAGGTATACCTTGCCAGATCTTTCGCGATCTGCATGACTTTCAAAGCTTTTCCATTTGGTTTGGGCCGAAAGAAAACAACCCATGGGCCAGTTCCAGATGCATCTTCTGGATAGACCTTGACACGGGGAGAGGACGTACCAGGGGGGGAAGACGAGGACAAGGATTGAGTGGGAAGGGAGACAACATGGGGAGTAGGCGAAGGTAAGGATTGAGTGGTAGCGGGGATAACAGAAAGGGAACCCGAAGTGGAAGGTAGGGTGGGAGCGTCAAGAGGTGGAGAGGAGAGATTTGCGATTTTTTTATGAGGGGGCTTATTAGCATGAGCTGATTCGTCCCCAGAAGAAACATCTTGCGATTTAGGAACACGTTTAAGTGTTTTCCCTTTTTTACCTGATGGGGGGGGATTCATTGGTTTCATTGTCTGAGATCTCCATATTCGGAGACCCCCCACCTTCTGCCATTATAAATGGCACTTAAATTCTATTTTTTTAAAATTTTTCACAATAATAAAATAAAAAATTATAATATTTCAAGAAAAAAAATAAAATAAAATATAATATTTATATATATTTTCTCTAAATGTATTTTTATGCGTATTCACCTAAATGCGCACCCCGCGCAGATAATATTCGACTCGTTCTGCACCGTCCAGTTGATCACGTGTTGGCGTCTATTGCTACACTGCTGTAGGTGTATTGGTGAGCGAGCGCACCTACGTCGGCGGTGGAAATGGCGATGATTCGGCGATCAAAAGTGTCTCTCTATAGACCTTTACCAGTATCTGCTGTGAGAAGCTATTCACTCCAGCTGGTGGGAATTGTTGAGCGCACTTCACTGTTCCCACAATTAACACGCGATGGAAGAAGCACACTTGGTTGAGGAAAAAACACCAGCCAACAACAATAGCTGTCACCGAAACGCGAGCACAATAGCACAAGCGTCCGATCGCTTCAAGCTGAACTGTGTGAATGAAAATTGTTAGTTGATAAAAATAAATGTTGATAAAAAATAAATGCTAAATATTCTAGTATTATTATTAGTATCTCTTAAACTCCGATAAATATAGGAATTATTTGACCAAATTGTAGAAAATTATATTTTTTTCCTTTTATAAATGTTGTGTTCTGTTGGCGCAACATGTATAACATGTTAAAAGTTTGTATTAAGATAAAAAAAACATTTTTTTAATATCGCTACGTTTTATATTAACCCACATGTGTTCAAATGATTTTCAACGTAACTCCTAAACATATATGTTTACCATGATGATGTATTTGGAAAAGTTGTTGGAAATTATAAGCAAATTCATAAAATTTCATGAACATGACGGTATAACACGACAAACATATTAAAAGGGAATATTTACTATGAAAAAGACAATAAATTAGAAATATGTTTCAAAATATCTCGAGAATGGCTGCATATAGAAGGGGATTTATAATGAGTTTCTAAAGTTCTAAATCACATCAGGAATCATAATTTGTGACAACGTTAATTGCGGTATCCACTGATCATTCAACAAGAGCCAAAGGTTGTACCGCTCATGACAACTCTACACGGGCTGATGATTGCGCCGGCTAGTGACTATTCTATCCTGGATTCCTCGAGTCGAGAAGACGCACCACGCTAGATATGTGGTACAGGCTAGGGGGTGTTGCTGATTAATGGTCAGCTGCATCCCAAAAGGAAGTATCCCGTGTCGGGCACAGGTACAGAGCATTGTAGACAGCAATATCACAATTACGAAAACACTATTACATAACCTCGAGCCAATCGCGAGTAATCGGTTACATATTACTAACATAGTTATAAGGCAAACATTGTCGAAATATTGAACTCCCGGCCCCGTCAGGTTGACGCCATATGAGCCTTAATAAAAATATATATTTTGGATAAAAAAAATAATTTGTGACTAAAAATGATTGTTAACATACAAAAATTCGAAGTTTCGAAAATTCATGAAAATTCGATGTTCCACAAAGTTTGTCAAAAAAAGTTTTACCATCTTGGACCCATTTTTTTAATTTTTCACATGACTTCTATTTTATATGAAAAAATTTAAAAAAAATAAAAAATATTGTATATATATATACTCAATTTGGATATTGCAAATTAAAGTTTTTTTTTGTAAATAAAAAAAAGATTTTTTTTTTCTCAGTGTATATTTTTTTCATGTTTAGACATCAATGCTCTATAACTCTTTCTAAGACACTATTTCGGTACGACTTATAGTTTTTGAGATATAAATTATCAAAGATTTCTCCTACTAAAATCTATACGCTCTTTTCAAAAGTTACGCTTGAGTCAAAAAAATCCCAATTGCTGTGGAAAACTCATATTTCCTTCAACCCAAACGGAATACAAACTTTCATTCGAATCAAAAATACTCATGTTTTGTCATTTGTCGATTTCATTTGGAATTGCTCACAAAAAACTAATTTTGTAAAAAGTCACATCAATGAGCATATTGAATTATTACACGGTTGATACGTGCCGCATAAAAAACTTCAGTGTATATATCATATAACCGCAAGGTTGAGGTGGGACTACCGTTGGATTTGTAATCATTTGTTTGTATTGATTAAAATATTGATTGAATGAAACAATTTTCGAATTCAATTGAATTCAACATGTTTTCTTAGTAAGAATTTTGACTAATGTTACAAAAATACCCCTGACTTGCATTTATTTGCAATGCCGATTTCCCTAGCACCTTGGTTTTGATGTTTGTGTTGGGGAAACCGTAAATCGGGCCAATCAAAACGTGACAGTTGGGGCGTTTAGAAAACGGTTAACGTTTTACAGTTATTCAATTGTTTATCTCATGAAAAATAACTTTTTATTAAATGTGAGAGATGCGTAGAAATATTTCCTATCAATTGATGTCAATCTTTCCGATCTATTGGGAAATGTTCGTGATATAAGCATTCGAAATCATTCATTTTTTCCTGCATGTTCTGTGTATAGGTTTTCATTTGGGAATGATCCGAAAGATAGAACGTTGGGTGCCGTATAAATTGAAGCCATGAGACGTCGAACGTCCGTTTTTCACGTGCAAACAAATGCTCCAACGGCATAAAAGAAAGGATTTTTTTTGCATCGAATCGTTACTGGTGATCAAAAGTGGGTCCATTACGACAATCTTAAACGTCGGGCAACGTATGGATACCCCGGCCATGCATCAACATCGACGGCCGCGCGGGATATTCACGGCCAGAAGGTTATGCAAAGACACGATAAAGTTATTTTGCAGCACGACAATGCTCGGCCGCATGTCGCGTAACCGGTCAAAACATACTTCGAAACGCTGAAATGGGAGGTCCTATCCCACCCGCCGTATTCTCCAGACATTGCTCCGTCCGATTACTAGCTTTTTCGATTGATACAACATGGCCTGGTTGACCAGCACTTCAACTTTGATGAAGTCAAAACTGGGATCGATTCGTGGTTAGCCGACAAACCGGCCGATTATTTCCGCAAAGGGATCCGTGAATTGCCAGAAAGTTTGGAAAAAGCTGTGACTAGCGATGGGCAATACTTTGAATATTAAATTTGTAATCACAGAATAAACCATTATTTTTTGAAAAAAACGAAGAAACTTACCGGTACTCCTATTACTAGCATTCCTTCCCTTCCCTTGATAACTGTAATTGTCGTAATTGACTATTTAAAGTTCGAATCACCGAGACTTGCACAATGAGAATGGTTTGCTACTCCCGAGCTTCATTGTGTGTGTTCTTTGTGTAATTTTGCTGGTTCAGTGACTGTACACTCTGTACACCCAAGCTCAAGCGCATTAAGAAAACTAACATTGAGTATAGATTCCTAAAAGTAAATGATTCTTAGAAAAGATTGATTCATTATGCAATACTAGCATCATTTGTTCTTCACTCGCCAAATAAATAGAACAGAGGAACAAAGCATTTTTTTTCATACATACATTTATTGAATCTTCCATAATGTGGAAATAACAATATTTGGTTATACATTTAGTTCTAACATAATAAAGTATTACGTTTGTTGTCAATTCTTACAGTTAAAATTTCACATGTGTGCTGGAGCACGACACTAACGTTTGACCACGTTCAAATAATTAAGGTTTTTTTCTTCAGACGTGTTACCATAGGTTGACCGAGTCGCCTTGCTAGTGGATTTGGATGATTCTTCACCTTTTCCGCATATTTCCTCCTCGTTTTATGAAGTTCTTCTTTGACCGTCGCCATCCCTAAGTCTCGATGTATGACACTATTGCGGATGTACCAAGGGGCGCCAGTAATTTGTCTTAGCAGTTTATTTTGTACTCTTTCGATGATTTCGATATTACTTGCTGAAGCTGTTTGCCATAGTTGACAACCGTAATGCCAAATAGGTTTCAGCATGGATTTGTATAGAAGTAGTTTGAACTCTAGTTTTAATTTCGTCTTCCTCCCGATTAGCCAATGTATTTGTTTTGCTCGCATCTTCAATTGCGTTTTCTTCGCATCTATGTGTTTCTTCCAGGTTAGACGACGATCTAGATGTACACCAAGATATTTAATTTCATTCGATTGAGGTACTGCAGATCTGTTGAACTTGATTTGTGGGCATGTGTTCTTATTAAGCGTGAACGTAACGTGGACACATTTTGTTTCATTTACTTTAATTCTCCATTTTTGAAGCCACTTTTCCACGACCGTTATGTGTTCCTGGAGATCCCGTGAAGCAATCGTTCTGTTTTTGTGACTGCTGAGAATAGCTGTGTCATCTGCGAATGTTGTAGTCATTAAGTTACGCGCGGTCGGGAGATCAGCTGTGTAGATGAGATAGAGAACTGGTCCAAGAACACTGCCCTGAGGAACGCCAGCATAAATTTCTTGCTCTGGTGATAGAGTTTGGTTATACCGAACATGAAACTTTCTTCCCAGTAGATAAGAACGCATAATTTCATATACTTGTGGTAGCATATTTTTAATTTTATAGAGCAGTCCTTCGTGCCAGACTTTATCGAAAGCTTGAGCTACATCAAGAAAAAGCGCTGAGCAGTATCCGCGGCCTTCATATACTTTACGAATTTCTTCTATCAATCGGTGCACTTGTTCAATAGTGCCATGTTTTGATCGGAATCCTAATTGATGATTCGGGATTAATCTTTCAATCTCGGGCGCTGATTTTATCAGGATAATTTTTTCGAACACTTTTGAGAAGATTGGAAGGATGCTGATAGTTCTATAAGATTCCACTTTCTGTGCGTCTTTCCCTGGCTTAGGAATCATAATGATGGTCGAAATTTTCCATGCTTGGGGGAAATATCCTTTATGGGTCATTGCGTTGAAAATTCTCGTGATATGTTTAATTGCTAGGTCAGGTAGTTCCTTGATCATATATCCGTTGATGTGGTCGATACCGGGTAACTTTTTCACATTGATATGATTATTGATAACATGTCTCACCAGCCGATGTTTGATTTTCATTTTGTTTTGGTTTATAGCACCAGAAAATTCGAGCGTTTCTTGATTAGGTCCGGATTGATTCGGAGTGAAAACTTTTTGAAGATGGTTTGCAAAAGTTGCTGCTTTTTCATCGTCACTTCTGGCCCAATTACCAGAGGGCATTCTAAAGGGCGGGACCTGTAACTGAGGTCGTTTTAAATTCTTAGTTGCCTTCCATAGTGAGTAATTATTATTTTGATTTGGTGATAATTCAGTTAAGTAATTATGGAATTTTTCATCTTTCTCGTCTTGTAATAGCTTTCTTAATTTACGTTGTGCCATGTTGAATTAGTTTTTAGATTCTGGCGATCGTTTGTTTTGCCAGATACGTCTTAGTCGTCGCTTTTCTGCAACTGCTGCTTTTATGTGGGAGGCAGTAATAATTTTATTGTGTTTCTGAGGCTTCATAGGTGGGGTAGCTATCTTCGCAGCATTCTTCATGAGTACACTGAGCTGGTTAACTGCTTCCTCGATATGATGTTCGTTATCCAGAGGTAGATCGAGAATGTTAGAGGAGATATATGTCTTATATTATGTCCAATTCGTTGAAAAGTTAGTGAGATTAGATGACGTCTGCTTCACTTCCTTTTCTATGAAGTATTCCAGGAGTATTGGTGAGTGATCAGATGATAAGTCCAGAAAAAGCTTCGATCGAATTCGTTTACTATTAATATTTTTTGTGACAGCGAAATCTAGCAGGTCCGGAAGTCGTGCGAGGTCCTCTGGCCAGTGTGTCGGTTCACCGCATGATGCAATGTCATAGCCAGAGTCAGTGATAACGTTGTATAATACGCGACCACGAGTGGTAATCAGCCTTGATCCCCAAAGGGTGTGTTTTGCGTTAAAGTCACCAGCGACGATAAATCGGTGCCCTTGGAGTGAGAAGAAGTCTTTCAGTTCCTCTTCCGAAGGGTGGTGGTTCGGTGAAGAGTAGAGTGCTGTTAGTACTATTTTCTCAGATTTACTCTCGATGCACACAGCCGCTGCTTGGATATTTAGAGTACTGTGACGGTGCCATGAATAGTGTGGAATATCTCGTTTGATGAGGACCGCAGCCCCACCTCTTGCTGACCCGTGTGGGTGATTTGTACCATAGAAATCATATCCCGTGACTCTGATGTTGTAGTAATCCGTCAGATGAGTTTCATTGATAAGAAAAACGTCAATGTCATGTTGGTTCAAGAATAGTTTAATTTCATTCAAATGGTTATGTATCCCGTTTGCATTCCAATAGCAGATTTAAAAAAAATTATTTTGAACATTGCAATTTTTGGATGAGAAGTTGCTGGCTGCGCAACATTTCTTGCATCATTGTTTGCATTGATGTCATGAGTTGCATAATTGAACCCATAAATACTTGTAATTGGCCCGCGGGAGAAATTATTGGCGTTGGAGGTTGGGAGAGTAGAGCATCCCTATACGATGTGCTAGGTGTAGGCGTGAAACCAGGAGGTTGGGGTTTCGGGTGTGTGGCTGAATTTACCGTTGATTGCAGGGTTGGCTGATAGTTTGCAGGCCTGCTAGTTGCAGCTTTTTGACGAGATTCTTGCGGTTTTTTCTTTAATGTTGTATATACAGGGCACCCCTTGTTGTTTGCAGTGTGGTTGCCACCGCAGGTGCTGCATTTTTTTGCTTCTGTTGCTGTTCTTGAGACTGGGCATTTTTTTGTCTCATGAATGCCACTGCAGACTACACAGACTGCTGGAAGGTTGCAATAACCTTTGGTATACCCGTATTCTTGGCAGTTGTGACACTGCACAGGGCCAGTCCGTTTGTGCGGCTCTTCGAACATCACTACACGATTAAAAAGTCGGGTGACTTTATAAATTGGATGCACTTCACCCGGTTTCAATTTCCTCATTGATGGCTCTAGTTCTACTCTATAGAGCGGCTGTGGTTTTTTAAGTCGGTTCAACATATTAGTAACCGAAGCCACTTCAAAACCTTTATCGGTAGAACTTTTTTTTTTTTTATATATCTGTATTATAGTGACTTTCAACACTTTTGGCTGGTTCGTCACTTTTTACTTCCAATTTTGGAAGAATGTTGGGAGTGAGAATTGAACTCGTGATCTTCAGCGTGAGAGGTATGGATGTTACCACTACGCCAGATCGGCTCCAACAGTAGAACGTCTTTTATGTTATCGGGTGAAACACCCTGTTCTATGCCTCTCAGCACCACAGTTAGACCTTTCCAAGCTTTTAAGCGGTAGGTGTAATAGAGAGTTTTTTTCTTCTCTAACGCGTTCACAATTTTGCGATAATCGTCAATCGTATTGCACTGCACTTTCAGTTCACTAATGTTTCCGCGTTGCACATTGCGGCACAGAAAATTGTTGCTACCGATAGCTTTTTTAACTAGGCCAATCGTGTTTCTAGTTACCACCTGACGCAGGTAAATCGGTGCGGGCTTTGGTTCTACAGTTTTTTGCTGTGCACTTTCGTCGTTCACCGGAGCAAGGGCATCGAACCTATTGCTCAGAGGGATAACTGTGTTGGTTGTAGTGTTTGTTTTTTTGGCTGCGTTGCCAGTGTTTGCACTATTGGGACTCATTTTTCTTTTAAAATAGCGATCTATCCCTGTTTGCACTTTTTTATCGTCTATTGGTTTCTTCACATTTAAGATGAAATTACTATTTTCCGGCGATTTGTTCAAAGCGGGCTCACTTTCAGCGCGGGTTAACGAGTTCTCTACCGCATCACTTTTTTTCGTCGGCGTTCTGGAAAGGCCAGATTTTACAAACGGATTGATTTGTTCTCCGTTCATTTCACTACGAGGATACTTCGTCCTTCTCACTCTCTACTAACACTCTTGAAGGAGCGCCAGAAGCGAGCGCAAAATAAAGTGGACTGCTCAGCTCAATAGCCAAGCAGCGAATGGAACAAAGCATAAAGTCGAAATTTTTGGGTGATTTTTGAAATGCTGTAACTATATGAAAAATCAACGTATGAAGATGAGAAACTTCATACTAAAACTTTCAAGTCTGCCTTTCGATTTACGGTGCGATTATCTATCGGACTATTCACCATCATATATGAAAGGGATTGTTCTCTTTCAAACAAAAATATCTCAGTATTGAGAGGACCTACAAGAACGTTATAGTGATCAAATGAAAGTTTGAAAAGGTCCACTACATCTACACACATCAAGATAAAATTGTTTTCGTATAATATCCCAAAACTTAAAATATTGAGATTTAAAATAACGCACATTCACATCTCCATGCGTTGATCTTTTACGAAGTTGCAGCAGTTGTTCCTAGAATTTTTTTGTCGGGTGTATATTGTATTATACATCTGATGCAATATTGTACAGAAGAATAGAAGTAAGTAACTCTAGTTATCCGTTATCCGTTATCTTTTTCAAAAGAATTCGTAATCGTTAGTATCGTTAAGAATCGCATTTCACTGTAGGACCAGAGGTCTGCCTCTTAGAGGACATAACTTGACAAAATAAATAGGTTTTCGATTGAATTGTTTTCATTGTTCCTTCGATGAAACCAGTGAATCGTCATCAGCTATACCAATTGTACAGTAATGTATGATTCATATTTACAGTAACGGAACATTTTGACGTGGGACTACGTCTAACCGGAATATATGGAGGGTAAAATGAAAACCTAAACACAGAACATACAAAATGAAAGATTTCGAATGCTTATAGCTCGAACATTTCGTACTGGATAGGAGAGATGTTTGCATCACTTGATAGGGAATATTTCTACGCATCTATCGCAACTAACAAAATGTTGTTTTTCATTAGATAAACAATTGAATAACTGTAAAATATTAGGCGTTATCTAAACGCCCTAACTGCATCGTTTTGATTGGCCCGATTTACGGTTTCCCTAACACAGCCATCAAAACCAAGCAGCCTAGGGGAAATCGGCATTGCAAATTCATACAAATCGGGGGTATTTTTGTTCCGATTGAAATGTGTTTCCCTAACACAGACTTCAAAACCGAGGTTTCTGGGGAAATCGGCTCTGCAAATAAATGCAAACTGCGAGTACTTTTGTCCTCGCTTGCCTTTGTGCAGAGTGGAATATGTCTGTCCTAACATGATCTTCTAAACTTAGGAACCTGGGAAAATCGTGCAGACACTAGAAGCGAATGAAGCAAATTCGAGATTCGAGAAGTATGCACACTTTTGGGATGTAAACTTCAGACGGAAATGTAAAATAAAATAATCGTTTGATAATTTTTTTTTTGTCTTTATTGGAAAGATTTTCAGCCTTAGGCTGGTTCATCAAACGTTTGATAATTCTTCCGTACATATATTTTGTTCTAGTCATCATACCAAACGTAAAAGGTCCGTCATTAAATTTAAAAACGAAGTCAAAACGTAGAACAATCAATCACAATAAATGAATTGACTTTACACGGCATTTGTTCATTTTTTTCACTCACAGAGCAAATATATTGAACTCAATTGAATTTGGAAACTGTTTCATTCAATCAAGAATTTAATCAATACAAACGAATGATTGCTAAGCTAAGGTAGTTCCACGTGAACCTTGCGGTTATATCATAGATATAACCCACTATTTTTTCGTCAAATATTCTCTTCCGTTGTATGTTGCATCGCACGGTGATACGAAAACGCCGTTGAATGTTTTACATCACATAACGGACACTAGCCGAACTAGAGTATTAAGTTTAGATCTCTTTAGGATGTGCACTGGCTAAAACAAAAATGGGAACTCAACAACAGTCCATTTGAGGGATTTCGCTTCAGCTCGTTTCGGAACTGGCAGCATCCTCTCAGAATTGAAACTTTATTAATATTAAATATTAGTTAATTACAGTAGAACGGCGCTCATAGATAACGCAAAAAAGGTCTAAAAACGAGATGCAAACACGGAAAAAAGATATTTCAGCATGAAAACTATGTTTTATCAATACAGAAATCATTAAAACATCCATCTATAAGGTCGTGTACCCCAGTGACCAGATAATTTGAAAGCCATGACCAAAACAAAAGAGCATGATCACCCACTAGCGGATAATCGTGTTTCTAATGTATCCATCTTTGCATCTCTATTTGTCCAAAAACCAGCCTGGATAATTCTGTTTTCTGAAGAACGAAACTTTGTTCCAAATAGATTGTAATACATTAACGTATTAATAATATCACCGTGCGTTTTTATCACGTTTCGATTTTATCACTGAAAATATTTCGCTTATATCGCATTTTTCGACACCTGATGTAACAATTCGTCATTAAATTGGGGTCATTAAATCAGGCAACCATATTTTAGAAGAACATATCCTGATTTTGAGATGCTTTAGGGGTGTCCTGATTTATTTTTAATATTCTAGGATAAATGATTTTTATTAGAAATTCAATTTTGTTGACGAATCATAATTTATTCAATTTACCTTTGTATTTTATTTTTGAGTGAAAACTTTTTTAAATCTTTTTTTGAGAAAGCATACCCAAACAACGAAACATTGCAAAAACATGGAATTGGAATCTACTTCCAAATCCATGCTGAATTATGTGTTGTTAAAAGTCACATCGCTTATTGGACTTGGGCTGCAGAACAAGCTCTTGCGTTTCATACATCATTAAAGCTTCAAATCCATGGATTGTCTCCGGGACTATTGCACATGATGTTTGGAGACTCGGAAACCACCCAAAAATACCCTTGCTCAAACAGAACAGAAGTCATCACCTCCAGAGTATTTTTACCGCATGGATCGTCCGAGAAATATGTTAAATATATAGATTTGCACATTTTGGGCTCTTGAAGAGCAAAACACATACAACGTGTTTGTGTTTATTTATATCTCAAAAGAATGATAATGGTTTCGTCATAATCGTAGCTTTGATAGGTGTCCTGATGATGAACTCCGACCACATGGAATCCCTACATTAAATTATCGAACAAAACATGAGATTAAGCAGAAAAAAGATATGTTTAAGCATTCATGACACCTCTAGTGAACAGCTTTATTCACGGGGCTTTTATTTCATTTATTTGATTTATTTATTTATTTACTTAAAACACGTATTCCAGATATGAGTTGGAAACAATCAAGTTTATTATCCAAACTTTTATGTTTTGACGTGGGACTACGTCTAACCGGAATATATATGGAGGGTAAAATGAAAACCTAAACACAGAACATGCAGGAAAAAAATCAAAGATTTCGAATGCTTATAACTCGAACATTTCTTACTGGATCGGAAAGATGTTTACATCAATTGATAGGGAATATTTCTACGCATCTATCGCAACTAACAAAATGTTATTTTTATTAGATAAACAATTGTATAACTGTAAAATATTGGGCGTTATCTAAACACCCTGACTGCCTCGTTTTGATTGGCCTGATTTACGGTTTCCCTAACACAGCTATGAAAACCAAGCAGCCTTGGGGAAATCGGCATTGCAAATACATGAAAGTAGCGTTTGTTCCCACCGAAATGTGTTCCCTAACAGAGATTTCTAAACCAAAGTGCCTGGAGGAAATCGGCATTCCAAATTTATGCAAGTCGGGGGTATTTTTGTTCCGACTGAAATGTGTTTCCCTAACACAGACTTCAAATCCATGGAGCGTGGGGAAACCGGCATTGCGAATTCATACAAGTCGGGGGCGTTTTTGTTCCGATTGAAATGTGTTTTCCTAACACAGACTTCACTTCACTTGAGAGATGTAAAATTCAGAAAGAAATGTAAAATAAAATATTCGTTTGATAATTCTTCCGTACATACATTTTGTCCCAGGCATCATACCAAACGTGAAAGGTCTGTCATTAAATTTACTGGTAACGAAGAACATAATCTATCACAGTGCATTATACAATCTTTTTACTCACAAAGCAATTATATTGAATTCAATTGAATTTGGAAATTGTTTCATTCAATCAATTTAATCAATACAAACGAATGATTGCTAAGCTAAGGTAGTCGTCACGTCAACCTTGCGGTTATATAATAGATATAACCCACCCATTTTTTACCATCAAAATGTTACCGTCTTACGTGGCGGTACTTTTTAAAGTAGAGCCAGTTTAAGCAAACAGAGCCCGAAGCAAAAAAAAGTTCTGAATTCTGTCATTGTTGAAATTCGATTATGTGCGAAGAAGGATTATTTCATAAAATATGATCCACTATCACCTCCTGCGAGATTCCGGATACATGTAATTTTATTTGTGTGAGAAGGGTTTCTTCTGACTTTAAGAGGATTAATCAAAAATTCAATACTTCTTTTATATTAAAAAAAAAAATGAAAAAATATACATATTTACACAAATATAAAAAAGCTTTTGGCTCGATTATATCCAGTGGAAGGAAATTGGGGAATGTATATGATCAATGTCCTGGAAAAAAGGTAATGAAGATGGTCGAATTTCGAGCGACATAGCATGCGCTGCCATAACTATTTCGCAAATAGTGACGTCAGTCGTTGTGTTTATCTTTGATTGCCCACCGCATCCGTGTGAAAATGCTATTTTCAGGAAGTAATTTATCAATGAAAAACGTACATTTGTGTAGAGCTCCAGCTGAATATGAGGCTGATGTGATAGCGTGAGGTGAATATTTGTGAAATCACTTCGAAAAAGACGGATAAAAGTGATGTTTCCATGTGCCATTTTCACTCCCCCACGTTCATAGAATCAAACGAAGTTTCATTATTTTATCGTTATGAAGTTAATGTTTCGAAGACTCTCAGTGTCGGTGTGTATGTTGTGAGATAATAATCGATAATAATTATTCAGAATTTCACCGAAAATGTTACTGCTTTCGAGAGCTAAGCATTCGACTGCTCTCTGGACGTTTTTACCATATGAATAATCGAAATAAGCCACGATATAATTGTCACCTGTTAGAAAACAACCAGTTGAATGATTTCATGAGAATTTTGGCTCAAATTATCATGCAACCGTGAGTACTTTCAACATTGTTTCGTTTACATTCCATATAGAATGCAAATAATTACGACACGATATTTTGCTTGCCAATACCGATACACTTCGCCTACTGCTCCACCTCTATATGTACCTCATTGGTATATGATCGAGTTCGCTCTGGAGCATTTCTTTAATAAACCCATGAGGCCATACATCATTTGCATCTACGAGAAACAATGTCGCCTAGATTCAAAATTGTGATTTCCAACGAATTGAACTTATTAGTACATCTGGAGACATAATAAAGTTTTTTTTAACCCATTTTGTTTCAATTATTTTTTTCAATTGCCTCACACTACTTGCATGAAACATGACAATCTATTACATAGGATATTTATTCTATGCAAATAAGATAACCTTCATTTATCGTTTGCATGCGTGGTAATCTCAACTCGTAGTCGCGAATAATGGAAAATCGTTTTTGCCAGTTTTACTGAACCAACGATAGCATATTCGTTCTTTATTCGAGTTTACGGTTGTGTATCTTACTACTAGACATAACACACACGTTCAATGTGAAGTTATTGTTTCTTGATCCTACATTTAAACTACCCAGAGTTTTCTTTATATATTTTATTTTTATTTTTTTGCGGTCGTACATCTACTCTCAGTCATCACAGCAAGAACCCATACTAATCTCGTACTTTATTCTACCATGTACAGGTCAGACTCGATTATATGTGATTCGATTATATACAGTTTTGGACTCCATTATATACAGTTTGGATTTTTTTTTATATTTCAAATATAGCTTATTTCAAGAGGAAATGTAACCTTTCAACGTTAAGGAGGGGGGTCTCCGTAGCCACATTGGATGCGCGTTCGCTTAGTGAGCGATCGATCGTGAGTTCAAAACTCAGGGCCCTCATGACCATCAAACAATCATCAGCGATGGAGATCGATCCACGGTAGAAATCAGATCGATTCATCCATACAACTGCTCTGCTCTGCAAGACACATCGGGCTGCTGTTCTATAAATAACTCAACAATGATCAATCAACTGTCATTCTTTGTGTGGACACCGACTGGACAACATCGTTGCTGGACGGGCTGGACGGCGAGGGATCGAGTGCCTTTCTCAAGGCAAGAGGGCGGAGGTGGTAGCGCTGGAGTAAAATAGAGTAGTGTTTTCAAAGGGCCTTTCTCAAGGCTAGAGACGAATGAACTGCAAAAGTTTAAAGTCTCTCTAATTCATTACCATTACCATTACCAATCAACTGTCTCCGCTGTCCGGTGGTCCAACTGGATAATGGAAGAACAGAAAGAATACTCTTACGCCTAAATGGCTACTGTGTGAATGTACCATATATAATGGTATAGAAGAAATACTGGCGAATGGCAACTGTGTAATGTGCTAATTATAGATATGATAAACATGTGACATGTACACGATTAAAATTCGGCTCTGTTACAGATAAAATGCTAATGAGCCTTAAATAAATAAATGGGATAAAAAAAACGTTAAGGTGAAGTTTAAGTGGCTATTACATGTACAGTGGGGTGAAAATCGTGATTTTTGAAGATTTTGCTTGAAGTTTATATCGATATTCCAGCTAAATTAAGAAGGATACACGTTGGGCGTCAAAGAACAAATTGTAGAGCGGTTATAGAACTTCAATTTAATTGATAGAAACAATCTAGTTTAATATAAATTTTAGGGTAAAATTAATAATAACACATTAAAAATTATCAACTATTAAGTTTTTCACTTCCAAAATGTTATTAAAATCCACTAATTTAGTTGTTCACTACTAAATTCTAAATTTTCTCATCTTTCGAATGAAAGCATTAGAATCGTCTTCCGTAGCGTACTTTTTAACGTAGAGCCAGTTTGAGGTAACAGAGTCCGAAACAAAAAAAAAGTTCTATAACTCTGTCATTGTTGAAATTCGAACATATGCATAGGAGGATTTTTTTTTCATCAAATATGATCGACTATCACTTCCTGAGAGAATCTGGTTATTTTTTTTTTTCATGTGAGAAAGGTGTTTTCTGACTTTAAGGGGATGAATCAATAATCAAATTCCTCTTTTATCTAAAAAAAAACGAAAAATACATACTTCCTCTGAGCAAACCTGAATGTCTAGAGAACCGTGCTCACAAATCAATATGGCGCTCCCACCAATTAGAGATAACGAATTCCAGTAAAAACAAAAGACGGGTGGGTAATGTCGTGGACATAACCGGAGTGACGTAGGACTATACAAAGGGGACAGCTTTTGCTAAATATATATTTTAAATATATTGTTTTATTTTCTTCTGCTACGTGAATACCTACCTATCTACCTGAAAAATGGATTAGTTTACTGTTTACTCTTCATCAACATGTTGGGGGTTCTGCAAAGCACCTTTGGTGTTGTGTTTTTGCGTTTTTTTTACAAACTTTCTCATTTTTTTCTCGCTGTCTTATAGTTAATTCTTGATTTTTTCCGAAGGCTTTGTACTTATTAAATGTTCAACGCCGGGCATCTTTCGTCGTATGCACATATCGTACAATCAAAATGATGGCTGTGATACGGGATGCATAGGTGGTCATCAGCTCATTCACTATCATATATTTCACTATTGAGCACATTACCGTACCTTAAACTGTTTCCGTGTTTCGGAGACGAATGAATTGTAAGATTTGTAGTTTCCGCAAACAAAGTAAATAAAAATGAACTGAGGTTTTGGAGACGAACTCTACGATCTGTCGAGAAATAAACGAGCTATAAGCGTTCTGAAAAACCAACAGTAAATACATGGACGAATAACCTTCGGATTAAAGCCCTTTAAAATAAGAACAGAGGAAATACATAGAGGCGAATGAACTGCAAAGTTCAAAGCCTCTTAAAAACAAAGAAAGAAGAATAAGGAAATACATAGCTCATCATGTTGCTCCTTAGTTATTTTTCTATACAATGCAGATGTAACGTCATTCATTTTTCAACATTAGTTATCAACCAAAGAAAGCAGTTCTTGCTACCGAGAAAATTCGTTAATGCCATCCTGCATACAATGTGTTGTAATTTGAAGCCATTTTTAATTCGGAAACCATGCATGGGTTTGTGAAAACTGAATGATCAATTTAAAAGACCCCAACCACCAATAAGTTCAAGAACAAGATAAACAAAATAAATCAGTTTATATTATATGTCATATTATGTCTCTTTAGAATGCATTGGTATTGTGAAAAACTTTCAATAACTCTTCTTTGAAAGGTTTAATGGCCCTGAAAAGTGCCGTGTTTTACGGTGGCTGGTTTTGCCACCAAAGCAGTCTGTATAAACAAACTTTTTCCTTCTTCTACCTGCTTCCGTTTTGCGATTGCGTTTGCCACTCGCTGAAACTAGTTGTTGCCTCCGAACCGAATGTGCTCTGTTCTGTAGGCGGGTTTTCTTATTGTAGTGAGCAGCTTTGCAAGCCAACTCGAGCACTCCGGCGGCCGAAATTCTATAACCGCTATTAGGTATACTGGTGCTCCGGCACTAATCCGTTGATGCGATGTGATGTGAAACCATGCCACACAACCACACTGATTTACGGTTTGAAAGAGAATGATATATTTTTCAGCGGATCCGCGCCTTTTGTACTCTAGCGGTACACACTCACAGGATAGAGACAAATCAGCAGACTAAGCCAAAGGGGCGAATCCAACGAGACGAACGAAAGAGCGTTAAAAGGCAGCGATGGCAAAAAAATACATTCATTACGATTTGTTCGCTCGTTGGATTCACATGCAGGCTAAAAAGGGTCCTTTTCAGGATCACAAAATTATCTTTAATCTAAAGAGTTTATTGTTTTGTTATCACTCGATATCCCCATCTTGTTCGGCTAAACCTTCCTGTTTAGCGATTGCGTTTGCCACTCGCCACAGCTTTCACAGTTGGAAAATTTCTTCCCATCCAGCTTGTGACATGTTGTACAGTAAATTACATTTAATGCGACATGCCGAAACACCACTCAGTGTCGCATTGGAGGCGATTTTAACCTGTAATTGAACATTTGCGATGACAGTGGTACAGTGTCGACTTTCGATATGGGGTCATAATTTGGACCTCGAACTTTATGTTTACAAAAATGTCCAACTAAATATGTCGCATTACAGGTCCGTCCAATTAGCTGAATGTCGAGCTAAATGTAAATTACTGTACTTTCAATCTAGAAGCAATTTAAAAATTAATGAATATTGAATAATCGGGAAAGTCCCCAACCATAAATAAGCTCAGAACAACTGCCAAATTCACATATTCATCAGATCCTGGCAAACAAATTATGAAAAAATCAATTTGTGTTTTATTATTATTTTGGATATTATTTTAGAAAGCATTGAACTGTATTTCGTAAACTCTTTTTTGAAAGATTTAATGGCCCTGATAAGCGCCGTGTTTTATGGAATTTTAGAAAACTTAGTACTCGTGGTTTTGAAAAAAAAAACCATTTCGAACGCCCTCGATGCCGCCTTATTCTGGATTTGCCACCAAAGCAGATTGTATAAAGAACAAACTTTTTTCTTCTGCTACCAGCTGCCGTTTTGCGATTGTGTTTGCCACTCGCTGCAACTGCCTGTTGTTGTCTTGATGTCCACCGAACCGAATGTGTTCTGTACTGAATGCGGGTTTTCTTATCGTCGCGAGCAGCTTTACCAGCCAACTCGATCACTTCGACGGCCGAAACTATATAACGTCGGCTAGGTGGACTGGTGCACTGGTACTAACGCGCTCGGCCTAGCTACCCTTGCGGGGAACTCCAGATCAACACGGTTCGAGCGGGATTTTGCTTTCCCTTCACTTTCCTCCTTTGCCTTGGGTTGGTTTGTTGAAGTGTTTTGATGCGAACCGATGTGGTGTACGGTTTGAATGAGAATGATCGTTACGGCAGCGGAGCGGGGATTTTTAAGCTGACTGGCTGGCTCGAGAATTACGCATGTGTGAGACAGCGACCAATGTTTCGTTCATTTTTTTCTTTTTCCTTTCCTATAGTGCTTCATTCTATTTCGCTGCTGCTCTGGTTGCCCGTTTTGGTCGGCTTCATTCTATTTCGCTGCTGCTCTGGTTGCCCGTTTTGGTCGGTACGATTTGAGGAGCACAAAATGGACCAATCAAAAATGGGCACATAGTGCATTTGGACAATGCTTGATATTTCACAATTATTCAATTATTTATCTCAAGAAAAATGAAATGTTATTTATTATGATAGATGCGTAGATATATTTCCTATCAATTGATGCCAAAACCATTGCGATCTATTGAGAAATGCTCGAGTTATAAGCGTTCCAAATCTTGCATTTTTTCCTACTTGTTCAGTGCCTAGATTTCCATTTCACCCCCTATATCTTCCGGTTAGACTTAGTCCTACGTCAAAAGCTGTCACCCATCACATTTTTTCGTGAATAAATTGAACAAGTTTGAAATTCGCATAAACTATATAACCTGATCCAATATTCTTTTTGGTGCTAAAGGATGGCCCCTATTTTCCGCCCGAACCAAAAAATAATCAGTCATCAGCATAAATTTATGTCACACTTAATGTGTGAAACCACAACCTAAATGAGACATGATTCACCCCACATAACAAAATATAACCGATTGTTTTAATTGAGTTGCCTCTTTGGAAGCTGGCATTGTCATTGTTCGGATACATAATTGATAGAACTATGACATATATATCAGTTGGCCGTCAAAAGGTGTGCAGATAAAAAATTGCGACATTTCTCTCCGACCCTACCACACATTGAAAAGAAAATCATGTGCGATTATGTATCATTGTTCCCAGAAAGAATAAGAACCCAATACAGATAATACAACGCAAATACAAAATTATAACAGTAGCAAGCACAGTGTGAGTGGATCTGCATGTGTTTGGGATCCTTCCAAGACCACGCCCCATCAGCGACGAATGATGAAGCGAGAGAATTGTAGAAGTTGTGACAGAGGTGTTGTCTCGCTCTCATCCTATTGAATGTGTTAGTGAACTGAGGGAAATGAGAGCACGCGATCCGCGTTTGGTATGCTACTGAGGCTTCTCAAAGCAGATGATGAAGCGGAACGATTCGGATGAGTTTGGAATTTGTGACAGTAAAGTTCCTGCCAGATCTGAGATCTGAATCTGAATGAAAGGTTGTTTGTGTAACCACATTTTAGACATTCTCGACATCCGATTAAGCGCGACACACTGTTGAAGCAAGGAGTTTTAACTAACAAAGTAATAAATCAATTTGTATAAGTCTCTTATTCATGACATATAGACAGCCAGTGAAAGACTTAGCTTCCAATTGTGTAAAAGTAAAATTGTTTACAGTTTTCTCTTGAACGTATTTTCTAAATCAAACAAATCGGTCAATCTACGCAATACATTCTTTACGAGTTATACAAATACCGTTGCAGTTGGAGCCTTTAATATTGTTATGCGAGGCTTCACACTTCAAATTATGAGATTAGATAGTATTAAGATTACATTAGGTATAACATTTATCAGTTCTACCACCTCATTAGTGCCCTGAGGGATGGTTGTTGATATATTCAATCCGATAAGACGGGATTCATATTATTTTCTCTAAAGTGACTTGATATTCACATCTTCGTAGATGAAATATGGTGATGCTACAAGTGTGTTGCAGTATTACAGAGATTACAATAATATTACCGTGTCGTGTTACTTCATTTTTTCTATTATATCTGATTCAATTATATACAATTTGAAACTCGATTACATACAGTTTTTTTTCAATATTTAAAATATGACTTATTTCAAGAAAAAATGTTCAATTTCAACGTTAGATTAAATTTAATTGGCCATTATAAGTATAGTAAAATGAAAATAGTTATTTTTGAATATTCTAATCGAAGACTCACTAGTAGTTGTTTGAAATGACATTGCAGCAAAATTAAAAAAGAAATGAGTATCTCAGAGCTTCAATTTGGTTGATAGAATTTTGCGTTATCATTGCTTCGGAACAGGGAACAAATATTTTCGACCCGTATGGAAAATGAGTTCAATGTCCTTTTAGATTGCGAAACATTACAGAACAAGACAATTTTAATTGCTCATGATATGTTCATCGAAACAAGCTATATAAATTGAATTTACCTGCTACCAGTAGTATACGCCATGCCGTTATTTGGAAAAAGACGGGGAGTTCCTGAACCGATCTCCAAAAAGGGGGTGTCCTAAACCGACCCTTCAAACATAAATGTCGCAATGGATCGATGCGCAAAAGCCTGGCTCATCGAGCGGCGCTCACTACCTGGGGAACGCATTTGATTTTGCTATTAGAAATTTTTGAACTCTATGTATGCATCTGTGTGTGCATTTGCGCGTACCTGTGCTAGGGCGTTTATGTTTGCGTGTTAAAGATGATGTCGACGTTGACATTGATTTTAACCGTTGATGTTTGCGTGTGTAATTGCATGTGCTCTTTTATTCTAACTCCACACGCGTCGTCTTCAACGAACCGGAAGTCACCATCTTCGATTCCAAAATGTCATCGGAAGACGATATTCAACTTCCACTGGTAAGACCCTTGTACCCAGTACCTATATCGCATGGGTTTTCCATATTTTTTGTCATGTAATTCTATTATTAGTAAACCGGAAATCGAAACAAGATGAAACTCGTCTCTCTCAAAGGTTGGTACATAAAAATTCGTTTCAAAGAATTTATGTTATAACTTATTCAGATAACGTTTTCAATTTTTTTCCTAAATCTTGATTTGAAATTCGGTTCTTCGGTGCCCAACCTCATGGAATGGGTCTTATAAACATTTGAAGGCTTTTGAGACAGATGATTTTATTTGCTCATTTGATGCTTCAGGACACGAAAAAGCATTTTTTCTGTCGAAGATGAAATGTTTTCTGGCGTTTTGGGTGTAATAATAACACCTTGAAAACCACTAACTTTTATGTTTTTTACTTCCGAAATGCTAATCCGTTTATTTAGATGTTTCGCAACTATATCTGTATTAATTCTATCAAACCAAAGCAACAGAATTGTCATACGTAGCGTACTTTTTGAAATAGAGCCAGTTTAAAGTATACAGAGCCCGAAACAAAATAAAAAGTTCAATAACTTTGTCATTATTGAAATTCGACCATATTCGTAGGAGGATTTTATTTCACAAAATATGATTCTTTATCACCTCCTGGAAGATTCCGGATATAAGTACTTTATTATATTAGAAAGGTTTCTTCTAACTTTAAGGGGATGAATAAAAAATTAAATTATTTTTTTATATATTAAAAAAAAATGAATAAAAAAGATGTATGTACATAAAACAGCTGAATAAAATGTTTTTTTTCGATTTGATTAAATACAACGATGGAAAATTAGAGATTAGAGAGTATATGATTGAGTTCGCTTTTTTACCATGGCTTGCTCTTGATTTTCTCAATCAAAAATTTATTGAACTTTATGATTCTTTTGGGCTTGTGAAAGTGATTAAGCCAAGAGAAATTCCATGAATAATGATTAAATTTAAATTGCTATGTTTAAAAGAAATAACGCATGTCATTTATGGATTCTGTGAATTATAACCGTTTACATGATGAAGTAACCAAACTGATTCACACAATCGAATGGATCCAACTCCAGTAAAGGTTTATGATGAAGCAGAAAAATATTCATGTTGTCAAATCTGACAATTATTCAATTTAAAATTTAAACCAAATTGAATACTAGAAAAAAAAAATCGCGAAAATCAAATTTCAAGTAACTTTTGAAAGCGACCTTTCTTCATTGATCGATTCTCTTCATCGACATTCTCTTTCTATAATGACTCATCGATAAAAGCATTTCCTTATGTGTTTGAAGATCAGGAGTGTAAAAGAAAACCTCGTTTATCAAACTATGTGGCAAAACCCACACCAAATCTGTCTTCAACGCCGTGGTTATCGAAAGAGAAAGTCAACGAAGAGCATCGATCAATGTAATTAGGTCGTTTCCAAAAGTTACGCGAGTTTTAATTAATTTTTACTCAGTGACTATTCACTCTAATTTCGAATAGGTCATAGTACAACCATTGCCTCTCTCAAGGTTCATTGATAGGAGTCACATTTCTGTTGCTCATTTATTTCTCTCGAGTAGGAATACTCAAACTGAAGTGACACCATCAACCCCCTATAACCAAATTTCTTCAAAATTTTTATCTTTATCCCATTCATTCAACATACTTACAAATTCATAAACATTGCGGTTGGTTGAGTGAGTAAGCCTGACATCATTTTCTCATCAATAAATAAACATAAAACTTAATAAATAACAAGTGTTACTAATAATTATAAATAGAAATTACAACTATAAAACTTTTTACTAAAATATTAATCATTCTCATAACAAGTTGTTCATGTAACACAACTTATACAGTATCTTAAAAGTTTTAAGAACTTGTTTTAATTAATTGGGGTCAATCACCAAAATCAGTTTTCATTTATGTCGCTTCCCGGGAAACTTTTCTCGACCCCTTGGGGTCGACCTCTTTGAGAACCCCTGCTGTAGAGTTTGCCAATGCGTGCTTCGTAACAAGATGTGGAAAAAATAATCCGATTTTCTTTCTTTCTGGTATTTGGTTTGTCGTGTCCAATCATGGGTTTTTAATAGAAAGTGGTTTATTAATTATCTAAATTATTATACAGTATACACCCATCACACCCATGTCTCGTCGCCAGAAGTTATGCGATGGATGATCAGAACTTGAGTCATTTGATTGCGATGAAGCTATTGAGGAAAATTGAGCTGGTGAATGGTCGCCCTGAGGAGCACTTCTTCGCAAATTGTACCAGAAGTACAAAATGCTATGCGTATCCTCGTAATGAACGAGTAGTGTGTTCGTAAAATATTCCAAAACTTGAAAGTTGAAGCTTCGGAATGATGTGTGGTATCATCTTCATGCGTTGATTTTTCACGAAGTTACAGCACTGAAAAATTTCGTCTTCGCACTCTGTATATCAATTCTTTTTAGTGACTGTATAAGACTGAATGTCTGATCTTACAGAATTTCTATTGAAAACCGTTCTGAAGTATCAGAGTCTTTCCCAGATTATCAGTTGATCGTATCCTCAATTTTCATAAGATAAGTATGTGCATAAACTTGCTTTTTCCTTAAGCAAAGCTAGATGAAAATAAAAGGTTGAAAAAAGATAGACATAGCTAGCGAAGTAAACACATTTAAGAAGAAGCTCTGACAAGATGAGAAAACATTACACTCGTGAAAGCTAAATCTATAGATACATTTTGTTATTGAAACGATCGTTCTTGAATTAACAAATTCTCAAAAATTTAAGTGTGCATCGAGCTCAAGTTGAGAATATGAATTCTACAAATTGCATTGCGATATATTTATGAAATCGAGTTCTTGATATCACAACCGTCATTGAAATTTATTTGGTTTAGGAAAATATCCGTGCAGCATAATTGATTCACACATGATTTATGATATTTATGAACGGTTTTATTTATCAAGCACCATCTTTCAATGGATACGTGTCAAAATTTGACAGCAATCTGGCAAGAAATTTAAGACCGATGATGAAGTGATAACCGAAATTGTTTTGGAAAAACCGAAAGAGTACTATAAAAATGGTATCGAAAAGTTGCAAGATCGCTATAATCGCTGCATCGCCCTCGAAGGCAATTATGTTGTTGAATAATAAAATTGAATTTAAAAAAAAATTGTTTTACTGTGTTACCCTATAAACTTTTCAGCCGTTAATAGAATACAGTACATCATCAAAATATTCCGAAGAAATTTAGGTAAGAAATAAAAATAAAAAAAGGGTTTTTTATTAATTCGTTTATTTTTACAGGTTCAGTTACATAAGTATAAAGGAGCCAAACTCTTAACTATATGTATACTAGCATATATTAACATGTTTCCTTAATTCTATGGTTAATAAAATAGTAAATCGATTACTTGCGGTCGACTCGAGTTTAGAAGGATGACACATTTTCATTAGAATCCATCCTTTTTCAAATCTCACACTCACATTCACATTCACATTCTCATTCACACTGACACTTCACACTCAATTCATAAAACTATCCTTACATCGAATATGGATTTACAATTTAACTTATTCTAATGTTAGTATGAAGGGAACCGATAGCTCGTGAAGGACGAAAATGAGGGGAAAAGGATGTATGAACAATCGCACTCGAAGATCGATAGCTTTAAGGTAAACATATGTTTGGGACATGTAATCAAGGTCTAACCGAGCCAACATATCTCTCCCCGGCACATTAGGCTACTTTCCTCGAGTACGAAGATAAAAAAAAGGTTGAATGGTTTTATTTTAGAGAAGTATCATACTAAAAACTAGAAAATAAAAAAAAGTAAAAAAAAAGGTTTTTTTAAGTTAAACGGGCATATGATAAAACAACTAACTGTGGATAATGGAAATCCGATGTGCCCCACGATTTTATTTTAGTCTTATCATTGCCCTAGAATAATGAAGAAAGAAATGTGATAACTACTAACTGCTACTTGCCTAATTGTTTTCTAGCTTTTAGTACATGAAACCCTTTAACTTAAAAAGCTTTTTTTTTACTTTTTTTTTCTACGATTAGTTCAATACCAGTACCAAAAATAATTTTCGTCACATGACTGTGGGTATAACAAGCGTCTCTATTGAAGCAAAATGATAAAAAAGTGGTAATATAAAGGGTGTGTCACATCAAATTGCATCACGGAAAAAACGCTGTAGAAATTCGCCCAGTAGACCGATCCTTTTGAAAATTTTAGACAGTAAAATATAAACTTTTAAACAACTTTTGGCATTTTCTTTTTATTCATACTTCGAGCCCAAGCCCGTATGCTCGCACCTTCCTCTTTACCCCGTCCATAAGGTTCTGTACAACGTCAGGTTGTAGTTTTTTTTGAACAGAAACCCATTTTCTCTTGAAGTCCGCCTCCGATTTGACAACTTTTGGGTTCTTCCGGAGGGCCTGCTTCATAATCGCCCAATATTTCTCTATTGGGCGAAGCTCCGGCGCGTTGGGCGGGTTCATTTCCTTTGGCACGAAGGTGACCCCGTTGGCTTCGTACCACTCCAACACATCCTTTGAATAGTGGCACGAAGCGAGATCCGGCCAGAAGATGGTCGGGCCCTCGTGCTGCTTCAATAGTGGTAGAAAGCGCTTCTGTAGGCACTCCTTAAGGTAAACCTGCCCGTTTACCGTGCCGGTCATCACGAAGGGAGCGCTCCGCTTTCCGCAAGAGCAGATCGCTTGCCACACCATGTACTTTTTGGCAAACATGGATAGTTTCTGTATGCGAATCTCCTCTGGAACGCTCAATTTGTCCTCTGCGGAGAAGAACAACAGGCCCGGCAGCTGACGAAAGTCCGCTTTGACGTAGGTTTCGTCGTCCATTACCAGGCAATGCGGCTTCGTCAGCATTTCGGTGTACAGCTTCCGGGCTCGCGTCTTCCCCACCATGTTTTGCCTTTCGTCGCGGTTAGGAGCCTTCTGAACCTTGTATGTACACAGGCCCTCCCGCTGCTTGGTCCGCTGGACGAATGAACTTGACAAATTCAGTTTATTGGCGACATCCCGGACCGAACTTCTCGGATCACGTCTAAACTGCTTAACTACGCGCTTGTGATCTTTTTCACTGACGGAGCATCCATTTTTGCCGTTCTTCACCTTCCGGTCGATGGTTAGGTTCTCGAAGTATCGTTTTAGTACTCTGCTGACCGTGGATTGGACGATTCCCAGCATCTTACCGATGTCCCGATGTGACAACTCCGGATTCTCGAAATGAGTGCACAGGATTAATTCACGACGCTCTTTTTCGTTCGACGACGTTTTTCCAAATTTACGAAAAATTGACAGTGAAGCATGGCCAACGTGATCTATACACTCTTATCTGATTTTAAAGCGAAAGCTGAAGATATAATTCCTAAAAATTAAATTTCTACAGCGTTTTTTCCGTGATGCAATTTGATGTGACACACCCTTTACTCTGTCCAAGATCTATAAGATTACCTTCAATATCTCTCAAAGTATCGCATGTCATAATAGTCTCGAGGATACGAGCTTTCTAGCAGCAAACAATCCTATTCATAGCATGCGTGATCCGCAAAATTCTTAAAAAAGTCCTGCTATTAGGATGACGAATAAAAGTAAAAACGATAAAAATTTAATCGAGTAAAAGCGCGTGAAGTTTCATGAGAAATTTACTTTAAAAGTAATCTTATTTTCGTTTTAGTAGTTCGATCAATATTATACAAAGAGAAAAATATTCATTCAATATGTTGAGTCCTAGATGAGGAATCGACAATGAACTTGCTGTTCGCCCTTGGTAGGGCTCTGCGAACTAATAGTGGGCTTTCTAACTAAGTGTCAACTGTCAATATGTTGTCATATTCGTGATATTTATGAAAATACTAGCTGACCCGGCAAACTTCGTCCCGCCCAAAATTTATTTTTCGTTACCACATTCACGTTTTCTTAGGTCCAATTGCAGAACTGTTAATTAATAGAATTTTCAATCTACTCTTTAAAATTACTTTTCACTATACAATTCCTAGTGCTTCTACCAAAACTCAACATTATAATATCAGATTATTTTCAGACACAATTCTCGTGCAAGATTTTTCATCCACTTGCAAATGACTTGTTTGGTTAAGTCGTTCGTGAGTTATAGTGTCGCAAATATGGAGCAAAATAAAGAGAAAATCCGACATATTGCACAGTACTACTACAGTAGTTTATGGACCCGATACAGTTTCCATTTCCACCGCACAACGATGGTTTCAACGTTTTCGTTCTGGTGTAGAGGTCGTCGAAGATGCGCCACGCTCCGGAAGGCCTGTCGTCGAAAATTGCGACAAAATCGCTGAATTAGCCGAGAAAGACCAGCATAGTAGCAGCCGTAGCATCGGCCAAGAGCTGGGGATAAGTCATCAAACCGTTATTAACCATTTGAAGAAGCTTGGATTCACAAAGAAGCTCGATGTATGGGTGCCACACACGTTGACGCAAAAAAACATCTTTGACCGTATCGACGTATGTGAATCGCTGCTGAATCGCAACAAAATCGAGCCGTTTCTGAAGCGGATGGTGACTGGCGATGAAAAGTGGGTCACTTACGACAACGTGAAGCGCAAACGGTCGTGGTCGAAGCCCGCTGAAGCGGCTCAGACGGTGGCCAAGCCCTCATTAACGGCCAGGAAGGTTCTGCTGCGTGTTTGGTGGGATTGTCAAGGAATAATCTATTATGAGCTGCTTTCCTATGGCCAAACGCTCAATTCGGACCTGTACTGCCAACAACTGGACTGTTTGAAGGTAGCACTCATGAAGAAGAGGCCATCTTTGATAAACAGAGGCCGCATTGTCTTCCATCAGGACAACGCTAGACCACACACTTCTTTGGTGACGCGCCAGAAGCTCCTGGAGCTGGGATGGGAGGTTCTTTTGCATCTGCCGTATAGCCCGGACCTTGCACCAAGTGACTACCACCTGTTTTTGTCCATGGCGAACGAGCTAGGTAGTCAGAAGTTAGCCACAAAAGAGGCCTGTGAAAATTGGCTATCCGAGTTTTTTGCCAATAAGGAAGCGAGCTTCTATAACAGGGGTATTATGAAGTTGGTATCTCGTTGGGAACAAGTCATCGAACAAAACGGCGCATATTTGACTTATAACAGATGATTGTAACTAATTTAATGAACAAATGAAAATTCAAAAAAAAAATACCGCAGGACTTTTTTGACAGCCTAATATGATAGAATAAAGACAGCCCTAAATTGGACAATCCCTTTCTCGAGCTTTGCTCTTACCAACACATTTGGTGATCCATTTGTATTTATAAAGATAGAAGAAGATATAGGAGTGCGTTTTTTCGCATTAAAATCCATTTCCACTTTCGAACAAAAATCAATTTCGTTAGCACTAACATCAAATGAACTACCAACGCTTGTCACTATGAAATTGTAGAACATATGCGAGTTGAATTTTCCGAATTTTCCCATTCCCAGAGTTTTCCAAAAAGTTTCAATTGTCATGTTTGATTGGACTATGTTTGGTTGAAATATGTGTATTATTTTACGGGACTCCCTCTCCATTTCAGAGGAGGGAGGGGTGCCATACCATCATAGAAACATTTCTCGTATTCAAAAACCTTCACATGCCAAGTTTGGCTCCATTTGATTGATTAGTTATCGAGTTATGCAGGAATTTATGTTTAATTTCTAGGGCAGTCCCCTCTTAGAGAGAGGGTGGAGTGTCTATTCACCATAGAAACGTTTCGTTTCCCCTAAAACCTTCACATGCCAAATTTGGCTCTATTTGATTAATTAGTTTTCGAGTTATGTAGAAATTTGTGTTCCATTTGTATGGGAGCCTCCCCTTTAGAGGGGGAGGAGTGTCGAGAACTACCATAGAAACGTTTATCGATCCCTAAAACCTGTATATGCTAAGTTTAATCCATTTGTTTGAATAGTTATCGAGTTGTTCAACGACCCCCCCCCCCTCTTTAGAGAGGGGAAAGAAGTGTCAAACCACAATAAAAACATTTATCGCCCCCTAAAACATCTATATGCCAAGTTTGCTTTCATTTGCTTGATTAGTTCTCGAGTAATATAGAAACTTGTGTTTCATTTGTATGACAAACCTTCAACACCCCCCACCCTCCCTTAGCGAGGGCGAAGGAGTGTCTGCTCACCATAGACGCGATTAGTGCTCCCTAAATCCTTCACATGTCAAATTTGGCTACATTTTAGTTTTCGAGTTGTGCAGAAATTTGTGTTTCATTTGTATGTCAGAGGAGTATCTAACCACCATAGAATCATTTATTGCACCCTAAAATCTCCACAGGTCAAATTTGGTTCCATTTGCTTGATTAATTCTCGAGTAATGCAGAAATTTGAGTTTCATTTGTATGACAGCCCCCCTTAGAGAAGGGTGTGGAGAGTCTAACCACCATAGAAACATTTATTGCACCCTAAAGCCTTCACATGCCAAATTTGGTTTCATTTGCTTGAATAATTTTCGAGTAATGCAGAAATTTGTGTTTCATTTGTATGGCAGCCCAATACATTTAATTTGTTTTATATCATTGTAGAAAGAGTCATAGATGAGGGTTTTATGTTTTTTGTAATTTTTCAAATACTGCGGCACGTGTTCATGTCAACAGGCAGATTTTCAGTGTGATGTATCCTAAAAAATATACAATACACGGTCCTTCAGATTAAACGCTCACGCAAAAAATACGAATAGCTTCTTATAAAAAAAGTTTTTCGCTCCGTCAATGGTAACACTGCATTCCCCACTTCGGGACGATAATATTCGGATACTCGTTCAGTCTGATCGGATGGTTTTTAGTGTCAAGATGTACAATTTACAAGAACGTGTATTTTTAGTGAAATCGTATTACTCGAGCAACCGAAGCCTTAAAGAAACTTTGTCCTCTTATGGTAAGAATTTCAACATTTCTCGTCGTCGATTACTTCCTCTGGGGATACGTGAAGGACCGTTGCTGTTAATAAGCCACAAAATTTGGAGGAACTTAAAGAACAAATAACGAACGCACGGATTTTTAACTGCATCGAAGTCGTAATGCTAGAGTTGAGCATGAAGAGTTTTGTTCAAAAAAGGGGTGGTCACATCGGAAATGTCCTAAAATAAGTTTTATTTTCGTTTTTTTAAAATAAGAAACACTTTTGTGGAATTTATTGATTTTTTTTGCGTGAGCGTTTAATCTGAAAAACCCTGAAAGACCTTGACATTCAGGGTAATCATAACTTTTACTAGGAATGATGGATTGACATGATAAAAATAAATATAGTAAACATTATTTTTCAGCCCACCTTATGGCAGCCGTTACCATAATATTGGAATGCTTTAACGCAAACCGCGCCACTTTTCTTGTTCCGTGAAATCAAAGCAAACATTTTTGCGCGCTGACTCAATCGGTCCGAAAAATTTGATTTTTTTAAAAATATCGCCAGAATTGCACCTCGGGTAATCAAATAGGGATAATCAAGTGTAATGGTTTTGAGAACTAAACTGAAAAATCTGTTTTCCGTATAGCTCTGAGCATTTAAACTCACACCATGTTTTGTTCAACCCTGGGGTAAGTTGAAACCAGTAAAAATCGACTATTTTTTAAACATTGCTGCAGATGCCGGACGTTATTTGACGGTGATTGCTGTATGAATGAATGATGATAAATTGGAAAAATAAGAACCACTCATATTTCGTTCCTCAGTATGTTCTACATAATTTATGAATACACAGACATGATACAAGTAAAATTTGTTAATTTTGCAACTAGAGGTCGTTAAAATATTACGTAACGTACTTTCTTTTACTATTTTAGAATCCCTGTTCTCTACATAACATGAAACAAATAGTCATTAGCACAAAGATGTTTAGACTTAATTGTATTTGTTTCTTAACAAGTTCCCACAAGGCATCCCCTCCTTCCTTTCTAAGTGAGTTGCGTATCATTTGAATATTTGAATAATCCCATAAAGCTTATTAGTAGCCGTTTTGAGTGGCTCTACTCTGACATGAAAGCGTCTGAAATGGTATTCTCAATGTTATTGTTTCGTATATTAATTCCTAGTATGTAGTGTCCGATTGCGTGTATTAAGGGGGTAGTACACTATGAACATCATAAAAAATATGTGATTTTCGCGATTTTTTTTTTCAACGAAACAATAAATTACTATGGGGCTGTCCACATACCACGTGCACAGAAGAAGCACTATTTTAGACCACCTCCCCCCTCCCCCTCCGTGGACAAGCGTGGACATTTGCATACCCCTCCCCCTGTTTTCCACGTGGACATTTTTTTTATTTTATTAGAATAATTGAGAAAATAATTGAATTGCGCATAATTTTGATTCAAACTTTACTAGCTGCAGTCTGCCTGCCGCGCTCTGCTGTGCACTTCGTGGTTTTATGGCAGAGTAATGAGTAGCAAAACAAAGCATATGTTTCATATGAGTTTAATTGTGAAATACTTTTAATACGAAGATATTAAGGCTATCTAGCTTACCAACACGGAGACCTGAAATATACAGTTGAACAATCTGCATCCGAATATAAACGACACAATTCCAAAAATTGATCTTGAGCCACACCAATCGAATAAAAATAGATTGATTTGAAATCAAAATCAGATACAATTTTAGTACACGATTTTTTAAACACTTGTAAAGAAACGTTTTGCTATCACATAGAATACAAATTCAATACTTAGAAGACATTTTACGTTCACAGCTTTATTTCAGAAGTGTGCTCATTCCATCTGGAAATCTTAAAGTTTCCTGAGGTGTTGGCAGTAGCAACATCTATCCTTGAATTGGAGTGTATATTGAGTCATAATATGAGTACCATCAGTGCCGAACTTTTCGAGTTTTTGAAGCGCACAACAACGAACAGAACAATTTTATATGCATAGATTTTCTTTCAATCAAGAATAATTTCAAGAAAATAAAAGATAAAGTAGGAAGCATGCATTGATATCTATAGATCTTCACTTGACAAAGGATTGAGGAGTAAAGGATCGAAATTATTAAGCGATATCGGAACGCCTGTAGCTTCGATATAAATGATGACATTGAGATAAAAATACAGTATTTTCAAGCTACAAATTTTTAGCTTAGGGATATCGTACGTACATATTTTAGTTTGATGTGTATATGCGTTGTAGACAAAGGACATTGCTAGAAAAGGTAAATCGTTTTTGATTTGCTTTCAAAGTTTCTATAGATTTTTAAAATACATTCCCAATAAGAATCCAACCAATCTGATTATTTCGCTTTCATTTGATTCATAGAAAGTTTCAATAGAACTATTCAATACAGAGGTATTCTCTATCAAATGAAAAATAATCCTTTAATTCTGCATTAAGAATATTTTATGAAATAATGAACGCCCAGCAAATCGATGGTTAAAATTTGAGAATATTCTATACAATGCCCAGTTGTTGCTTTGATGAATGCATTATTTTTTAACAGAGTTAAAGTGTTTCAAAAATCACTCAAAATTTTAGATGTCGCATTTTGCTCTTCTATTTTTTTAGTCAAGTGTTGTTCTTTGCCCACTCCAAAATACGATCGGTTACAGATAATGTCGGTTCATTTACACACTCGTTTTATTTTTAGTCGTCATCGTAATAAGAAACTTTTCCGCAATAGTTCTGGAATTTTTCAGAGGGTACTAATAATGTATTAAAAATATTATTTTAAATTTTTAAATTTTTTTTAGATGGCTTCCACAATACTCGCGGGGAAAAATTACTTCAGAAAACTAACGACTCATTGATTTTTTTACTTACCTTGCTCGAAAAGTTACATGTATTGCTTTTTACACCCCTTTTCTGCATTCTGCGGATCTGAATTTCGCTTGAAACCATCATGTCGTACGAGTTATAATTTCGTATCCCCTATTTCGAACGTTTTGCCCATTTGATGTTCGAAGAGAAACAAATCGAACGAAATGCAAAAACAACTCAAACGGAATACAGAATGGAATTTCATCAAGTCGTTCGAAATAGTTTTGTATAGTTAGTGTCCCTCCGCTTGAATCCTTATCAAAACATCACTTATAAAATTCGAACAGTTTACTAGAGAGCAATTCAACGCCGAATTAATCAGCCGCTGTCAACCCTCCCCATTTTTAAAAAATTTGTTCATTTTTTCCAAAAAATCTTAGCTTTGAAACCTGCTGCCCGCCTTATTTCCTTAAACTGACTTCCACCCTTTGCGGTCGTTTGTCAGCTCTCAGCCACCACAGTAAGGAATGATACTAAATACTTTATTGAACGGTGTAATAGTTTACATTTTATCTAAACGAATTTTAATGTCTAGTGAACTTTTTCACGGATGTATACGGAGATTCTATGGATAATAGGTAACGGTACTCACTATAAACAAAATATTATAAGGGTGGAAAGATAAGAGAATTTCTTTCGAGGAAAATTAATTCCGACCGCAAAGGGTTAATTCATTACGCTGTTTAGCACGATTCAATTGCTCATTTGAAGAAATTTAGCATAAAATTCCGTTTTTGTGAAACATTTAGATTAGTGGAAGGATAACAGTGTGGTGTCAAGGAAGGAATTGTAGAGTGATTGGAGAGCTTCAATTTGGTTGATAGAAACAATCCAGTTTATCATGCATTTTTGGAAAATTAATAGAAACCCATAAGAAATACAAAATTTTAAGTTTCTTCTTTACCACTAACAGTTACTTGGTTCCATTAATTTCAATCTTTTTCAACTGCATTCTACGCAAAAAAAAATCTTTCAAATGAGCAGCATAATCATTCAAAGTAGCGTACTTTCTAATTTATAGTCAGTTCAAGTCATACGTAGCTGAGAATCAATCATATGCGTAGATGGTTTTTTATTCAATTATGATCCTCTGCAACCTCCTGAAATATTCAGAATCAGCTACCTAATTCCACGTATATTTTTATCAAAATACTGGCTCAATTGTTTTAAGTTTGACGACTCATGAAAATGTAAATATTGATGAAATTGAAATACTTTGGAAAAATTATCTTACACGCATTTCTGTATGAAAAACTGTACAGACATTATCATACTAAGACTAACTGTTCTAGAGATATAACGAAATGTATAGATAATTATATCTGATGAAAAATCATTTACGCGTATCAAGAAACCTCAATCATAATGGAATCGTTGAATTTTAATAATTTTGGGCTATGAAGGTCTAAGTTCAATCATAGTTATTAGCTTGGTCATTCACAATTTACGTGAGATTTTTTATATTACATATTTCACTGAAGAAGATCAATGATATGAGAAAAAGTATATTAACGTTTGATTAGGCAGCACTCTCAGGCGGTGTATTGATAAATACGGAGAGTGTTGAAATTCTTGAATATGTGTTCTTTAATTTAATTTTTAATGTATAGGTGATTGTATTTGAAAAAAAAATCTATCTGTCCACGTGGATTCAGTCTATACCCCATCCTCCCTCTCCGTGGACAAGCGTGGACATTTTCTTACCCTCTACCCTCCTAAAGTTGTCCACGTGGTATGTGGACAGCACCTATGATTATTCTGTAATCACAGTTTTATTAGGTATATATTCAATAACAAACAAAAAATATATTGGTGTCAATTGGACTGTCCCCTGAATAGCCGCAACCGGTTTGTTGTTTTTGCCTCAAATATCAAGACGAAAACAATCACTAATATTTTATTTTTCAAAATATCAAAAAAGTCCTACGTACGATGACAGGAAATTTAGTGGAGAATCTGATAAAAACTATTCCATCAAAATCGAATGGACCGTTCCGGAGATAGAACTCCCACCAGTTTGCAAAACTTAGTTTCGAGAAAAACGCGTTTTAAATTTTGGATTCGCGCTCCTTACGCAAAGACTTCTACTAATTGGCTTGTAACTTTACAGACAAGCTGACAAAAGCAATATGAAAACTAAACATTTTCAAAATTGATATTTTTCGAAACATCCAGTGTAAATCCCTATTTTTTATCGAAAGTGATCTGTTATACCTAGCATATGCTGCAAACAGATTTCAATTTAGTGATTTGGTGATTTTTTAAGATAACCTTCAAGTTGAACTTCGAAAAAATCGTTTCAACTTGCCCCAGTGTCCCTTAATTAAAGTTGCCCTTACTTCTGAAAACTCATTTTATTAAGCCTCGACTGAAATTTCGACACCAAATATATATATTTTTTTCGATGAATACACGTGGTCAAGTTTGAAGAATAATTTCTGGTGAAAACTTCCTACATATACGCGAGAGTTCGACCTCAACCTATTCTATCACATACCTGCACGTAGATCAAATGTGACAACTAATCCAGGCTATGAGGAAAGGTGCCACGTTGTCGTTGAATGCGAGTAAACGATCTTACCACAATATCTGTAAGTATCACTAATGTCATTTGAAATACGAACCATCATTCGAAAAAAATGACGCCGGTTAAACTAGAGAAAATGAGAATGTATAAAAATTACAAATGATGTTGCGCAATTTGAATAATTGTCATTATAAGTCTCGAAAATAGAAACATTTAGTACATTTCGTTATATTTCCCTTTCATGGGAATGGAAGTATAAAGCATTTATTAATGTAGTATGTATCACTGTTTTGCAACTTAGTTGATATTTAATCAAGATTTTGTATCCTGGTCATCAGAGAGAGAAGGCGTGGTTACCGCAATTTTGTGGGGTTACTTTATTATTATCCAACTAAATTTTTCCATCATAATAAATAAGACTATTCGTTGAACACCTATATCATTTTATAGCTTTCATCAGTTGGAATGAAACAATTTCATCTAACGAAGCGCTCATGCCATCGTTTCCCGTCGGCTGTCCGGAATCGCAAAGGGCGCGAATATACGCATAGCACATCACTGCATTGCGACACAACACCGTTATTCTAGTGGTCCGATTTGCCACTCCTTGAAAATAGTTAAAATGTATGTATTCATTTACATTCTCTCCGACGTGACCTCCGCTGGGTTGGAGACGAAGATACAATGGAAGAAAAAAACTTCCTTCAGTTTTTGTCTGCTATTTGTCATATATATAAGGTCGTTATGTATCTACGCAGCTTCCCCGTTTTCGTTCCGTTGAAACTCTCAGAAAGCATCTCGAAAACTGCGAAATTAACAAAGTTTATTGCAACACAGTTTTCCTTTTGCAGCCTTAACTCCCCCGCAAACTCCACTACTGAAGCTGCAACTCTCGTCCGCGGTATCACTGTATGTATTTATTGGGCCAGGAATAAAACGTTTGCTTTATATTCAAGCTTTCCGAAGCACCCTCGTGCTTGTGTGACGACTGTGAATGGTGGTCGAACATGCGCACCACGTGGTATGCAGGAGGAGCACGCGCATTTCTCTCAACAATCAATCGGAAGGAGATTTTCTACACTCAGCAGCTCGACTGAAACGCGACCACGAGTCATGAAAAGTAGATAAAATGTATTCTTTATTGTGAAGTCCGCACAAACACTGGTTGTCTCGCTCCGACCTTAAATATTCTCATTCTCCGTCTCATCCGAGTCTCCGAGTTTCAGAGAGTATTTGCATTCTGCCATTGCTTTCCACTCGTCGTCGCGGCGCGAACAAATCCGGCTCGCTCCAGGCGAGGCATGCTGTGTTCAATGGAAGCGAGAGGTAAATCAAATTTTATAACATTAGCCTTTTGCCATGTATTCGTAAACGGTTTACCCTCGATAAACGTCCGCCGGTGACGATATGAAGCGTAAGCGGGGGGGAACTTATTGCCGAGCAGGGACTTAAATGCTGCACCTCCCAGCGGTATCGGCCTCTTCGATATATTTAAACGATCCATGATGAAACAATCGGAACGACAGGACAGGACAGGGCCGCCTTCGGGGATGGAACTATGTTTTATTTTGATTTTGAAAATGCAATTATCCGTTTTTGTAAAACTAGTTTCACACCATACTTCAGGGAATTGGAGTAGTGAGAACCCCTTAGCCTGCGATTTAATTTCCAAAGGGCGAACCAAATGCAAACGCTTCGATTGGTCACGCATCGAGTAATTTCACTACTCTGCTGAGCGTCCTAGCGCCATAATGATATGCAAGTGCACGAGTGGAATTCAGTGCGCTAGGGCTTGACACATTTCACATCGAGTGAGACTCGATGTTGCAGGTGAAAGGTTCAACACGGTAGAGCCCAGATTATCCGCGAAATAGAGTGGAAAAGTCGCCGCGGATAACAAAAATCGTGGAGAGCGCTATCTATATATATAAAAATGGATTTCTGTCTGTCTGTCTGTCAGTCTTATTCTTATGGACTCGGAAACTACTGAACCGATCGACATGAAAATTGGTATGAGGGGTTTATGGGGCCGCGGAAGGTTTTCATGATAGTTTGAGATCCCTCCCCCCTCTCTAAGGGGGGGCTGCCATACAAATGAAACACAAATTTCTACATTGCTCGAGAATTAATCAAGCAAATGAAACGAAATTAGGTATGTGGAAGTTTTAGGGTACAATAAATGATTCTATTGTGGTAAGATACTCCTCCCCCTCTCTTAGAGGGGGCTGCCATACAAATGAAACATAAATTTCTGCATTACTCGAGAATTAATCCAACAAATGATACCAAATTAGGCATATTGAGGTTTTAGGGTGCAATAAATGTTTCTATGGTGGTTAGACACACCACCCCCATCTCTAAAGGGGGGGGGGGGTGCTGTCATACAAATGAAACACAAATTTCTGCATTACTCGACAACTAATCAAGCAAACGGAACCAAATTTGGCAGTGGAGGTTTTAGGGCGCAATAAATGATTCTATTGGGGCACGAAACGTTTCTATGATGAATGGACACTCATCACCCCTCTCTAAGGGAAGAAGAGGAGAGGGGTCGGTCTTTATTCTATCATATTTTCGGTATCAAACATTTATTCCATGTAACGGAGAAACATGTTATTTGCAAGTGGTTGAAAAATCTTGAACAAAAATTGTGTCTGAAAATAATCTGATATTATAATGATGAGTTTTGGTAGAAGTACTGGGAATTTTATAGTAAAAGGTAAATTCAACGGGGTCGATTAGAAGATCCATCAATGAACAGTTCTGCGATTGGACTCATGAACTTGCACTTAGTAAGAAAACGTGAATGTTTGAAGGTATTGATAACAAAAAACAAATTTTGGGCGAGATGAAGTTTGCCGGGTCAGCTAGTAAAATATAAATTAACGCGGAACGGAGATATACAGCATGACAATTCCATTCTTCTTGAGCTTCAAGTGAGCTTCAAGTATTTTGAACGAAGATGATATTCAAACGATATAACATCTCGCTGACTTGTACGTCAGTGATCCACCCAAAAAAATTGGTTTGTGACTCAAAAATCAACTCTTTATATTTTTTTTTGTTTTTTTTACCACCTATGAAAACAACGCTTGCAAATACAAATGCTAGCAGTTGAAGATGGTTGATTCTAACTTTTTTTCTCCCATCTATTTATTTTATAATGCTCATTCAGCACTTCAGCTGTAACAGAGCTGAATTTATTCGTGTACATTTTTTATCTTATCAATAATGTTGTAAATTACACACTAGCCATTTAGGCGTAAGAATATTCCTACTGTTCGAATGTTCACAGTTTGACCATACGGGACAGTTGATATGAGGCTTCCATTGTTGTGTTATTAATAGCACCAATTACCGATGCAGCAGACCGTAATGTCAGCGGTAAGAGGCTAAGATAACCGTCACATGATAATTGTTGCGTGGCCGTAGTAGCTTGACATGGTCAATTGAGGACCCTGAGTTTTGAGCTCACGATCGTTCGCTTAGTAGCGGACATGCAACCAATAAGACTACGAAGGCACCTAGTTGATTCATTCTTGTTCTCTGAGATTACATATTTTTCCACCTTCACCATTATTCCACATGATGACGCGGTGTTACAACCGAAAAATATTACATATTGTGTGTTGAACCGATTACGGTGACTCATGGTTCTCCTGTGAACAACAGTTAAAATAAAAACTCTTTTGCTCTGTTACTGCTACTGATGATGATTATGCTACTTTGCTAGCGTCGATTTCAACATTAGGAAAGATTTATGTCTACTTGTTGGCTGGTGTGAAACTGACGTTGACACGAGGGACGGAAACATTTATATGATGTCTACGTTTTCTTAATTTTCTCAATTCTCTTGGATAGAATGATATGCACGGTGGATAACTACGATTGTTTTCACAGTGGTGTTGACATATTCGAGTTGTATTTCGCTGCTGATCTCGTTGCTTCTTTTGGCTTTTGACGTAGAACTACGTCTTTCATTAAGGGTGTCAAATCAGAAAACAGGTCACGTTTTTTTTAAATAAAGCTAACGTTAATAACTATTATTGTCGCGAACGGATTTTGGCGATTTACATACCAAACGAATCGGAAATTCCCTAAGATTTGTTTGATATGCTATAAATCACAATCCCATAGTCTGTATATGGTTTAAATTGATGAAAATTGGAAGCATTCCCATTTCCTCATACATTTGTTTTGTCCATTTGTGTGCTTTCCCGAACAAGCTGCCAATAACGAGCAACGTATCGACGAGCAACGAAGGGGAAATCGTAAGATGGAGAGAAGGTTAGAAACGAATGAACTGAAGAAGTTTAAAGTCTCAAGCAAGGAAGGAAGGCAAACTTTCAGTATCGTTCTGTATTCAAAGCAATATATGTATATGTATATCGCTTGTTCTTCCTTGTTTTGTGTCATCACATGTTTTCGTATCAGATTGAGCTGTGGACGCGATCAAATTTCTCACTCGCTGATGTCTCTGACATTGCAATCATTACTGACGCTATAGTGAAGCAGGTGTCAAGGTTGTGCACCAAAATTTTTTTTGAGGAATACCAAGTTGTTCAATAAGTTATAGTAAGTTATTAATTTTTTTGGGCTCGCGTGCCGGCCGCAAAACTGCTTTCAACTAGGGTTGTAATCTAATCTTGATCATAATGAAGCAGTGTTACTCTTTTCGAGGTTATGGAGATTAACAAATAGAGTTTATTTCGCTTAGTCACCAAGAATGTAAATGTCGTTCTGGAATTTTGTATTTGATTTGGTTTCGCTTGCCAGTAGCAAAACTTTCTCCGCTAAGGATGACAGCCGCGCTTATCTCGATCATGTATTGTTCTGCGAGCACAAGAATGAATCATCAAACAAGTATCGTCAAATGATTCTACAATAAAAAAAAACATTTTGGGGCGACCAAACTGATAGAATGGTTATTTCAAAAATTTCGTAGCATTATAAAATAATATCTGCAATTATAAGCAAGCGACTTGAATTAAATCACAGCGTAGTTCTACGTCAACAATGCGGTCGTGTCTTGAACACAACCTCCTATAATTTTTTTTCGAAACGGTGTCCCTTCTTGTAGATAGGACACATGAGTCCTTCCAACCAGTCCGAATGCAGTTCCTCCTCGGTCAATACCCTCGATGGCCAGTGGATGTAAACTGGATTTTTTTTCACCCAATAACTTTTGCGGACCTGAACAGAATTTGTTTTTGCACTACAAAAGACGGCTGGCATGATGACGTCAATACAAAAGTTGTTCAAGATTGCTTTCATGTTATTGGACATTCCCTGCTGGACCTGATAAATGATTCATTAATAACTGGGCATGTGCCCAAGGTTTGGAAGGAATCGTTAGTGGTTCCAATATAAAAAATTGCTGGGACGATTAAATCCGAAGAGTTTCGTCATATCAATATGTTGCACACCATAGAAAAACTGCTAGAATTAGTCGTCAAAGGCCAGCTGGTGAATTATTTGAATAATAACTCATTACTAGCCAGAGCAATCGGGATATCGGGAATTACATCATGTGAAACCGCGTTGAATTTGGTATTGGCTAAGGGTTCGGCATTCAAATGGATTGAAAGTTATTTGAGTAATCGAATACAGTGAACTGTTTTTGCTAATTCTGTTTCTGAACCAATAGCTAGTACGTTCGGTGTTCCACAAGAAAGCGTGTTGGGGCCTATTTTATTCATAATGTACACAAATGACATGAAACGAGTCATACGTTTTTGTGATATAAATTTATTTGCGGCTATACAGTTCTGTTCATAGCAGCTAGAAAATTGGAATCCGCAGCATTGCACTTAAATGGAGATCTGTATTGTCTTAGTATTGGGTTGAATTATAAGTACAGATCGGACTCGATTATATATAGTCGACCATTTTTTTTCAACAATTATTTTCAAATCCATAATCGAATCTCAAGAAAACAATTTTTTCATTATTGTATGAATGTCCAACATTAATAGAAAAATAGCCTTTTTGTGATTCGATTATGTATTGGATTCGAAAATTAACGTTGAAAGTGAAATTGCGATTATATATAATCGAGTCCGACCTGTAGTTAAAATTAAATGTTGGAAAAACCATGTACATGGTATTTTCTTCGAGATATTATAACACCGATTGTTTGGTAGAGATAAATGGTGGGACTCTTGATGGCGTTAGAGAGATAAAGTATCTTGATGTTACTATAGATGAAAAACTGCTTTTGAAGTATCCCATAGATGATGTCATCAGAAAAATTGCAAAAAAATACTATATCATGTGCCGTTTAAGAAATAAGTTGGCAAGTTTGAGTAAAATTCAATCATATGAATCAATAATCGCCACACATAGACTTCAGTTCATCCATTATTTTTCTTGCTAACGAAACACAAATGTTGAGGTTACAACGTTTACAAAATAAAGTAATGCGCTTAATTTTGCGTTGCAATAGATTCACTTCCTCAGCTTTCATTTCAACGCACTTCAATGGCTATTAGTGAAGCAAAGGATTGTATATTTAACCATGGTGTTCGTTTTCAAAATTATAAATAGATTGCTGCCTCGATATTTGTGTGATCGAATTGAAAGAGAAAGTGATATTCATAGATATAATACCAGAAATGCAGACGACGCACGAACACCTAACTTCTTAAGTAGAGTGTCACAGAACTCTTAATTTTTTAAAGGTGTATCTCATTTCAATTTGATGCCTAGGCACATTAAAAGAGCAACCACATTAGTGGATTTTAAACGACAGTGTATTTCACATATCAAAAATGTAATTTAAATGGTTAAATTGTAATGAACGAAGTTGGTTTTTAACGAATTGTGTTTGTGTATGTGTATGAAAGAATGAACTGCCATCTTCGTCTCTATGATGATAAAGGATTTTTTGTATGTTTAAAGAAATGAAAAGAGAAAAAAAAAAGAAAATAGAAAGTAGTCTACATAAGTTTGAGCACGCGCGCGATAATGCAGCCATGAGAAATCTGAATTGTGATAGCGAATGGAACATAGTAGAGTTTGTTCTTATGGTGGAATTGAATATATTAGTTTCGTTAAAAAGGAGCACAATTTGATTGGGATCGAGGAAACGAATGCTGTCGAGGAAAGAAGGTTCAATAGCGATTTCTGAAGGAACAAGCGGACAACCGTCAGAATGAAGGGATAGGCTACAACTTGAAATTCATCCAACGGGTTAAATGTTCGATTAATCTGAAGAGTTAATAGTCTGACAATTTTGGCAGTCAGGTTACAGTGAACTCAGAAGATACTATGGGATAGCTTGACGGGACAGCAAGCGTTTCTTCTTAAGATTTGCTCTTACTTATTACAAACATGTCCTAAGAAACTTTTGAATAGACGAAGCTTAGTGGAATACCGATATCACAAAGAGGTGATTTCATATCTACACATTCAATCAGTTCGTTTTTATTTGTAAAACTGGTTATGTATTAATTAATTATCAATTAGATAATCGACCAACTCAAACCTATATACAGGAATAAGGCGGGGCCTTCATTATTATCCAAATAGTTTCCTATATTGAAAAGTATTGTTAGAGAATGTTCAAACCGATAGGTGCAAAAATCTCGTAGGTCCATCAAGAAATGACCGAACAACAAGCGTTCAAACCTGTCAGGTTTTTATTCTCAAATGTCCAGATTGTTCTGTCACTAATAAATTCACATTCAATTTGACGTGATCTGTAATCAGAGGGGGGCATTGCGCATTTCGAAACGAGTAACTCGTTTCGAGAAAATTCGAACTCAAATTGAATAGGTTTTAGTATTATGTATCATTTTCAAGTTAATATTTTCAGTGTACTAGATTTGGAGCAAAATTTGTCTCGTAGAGAAATGTAAAATTTTTGGGTTCGTAGATAAAGCAAAATCAAAGTACTCGAAACGAACAAAAATCACTCGTTTCGAAATGCGCAATGTCACCCCTGTTTTTCAATGTTTGCCCTCAATATACTCCCGAAAAATCCAAAAACTCCTCGAATGGTCCGAGGGCTCATCATCTCCATCATATGCTTGTTTAAAACGTAGATAAATAACCGAGAAATTTTACGCTATGTACGAAAAAAAATCTGTGCCGCTCGCAATGATCCGGCCCTGTGCTGTGACCCAGCTCTCGTCTGCCCACAACGATAGTGTTGCTCTGGCTTGCTGCGATCAACTGCGGCATACGTACCTACGTATGTACATCTGTTTCACTCCTAGTCTACTTTGTGCGGAAGATTTTCAGCCCTCTTCCGCCAGCTTCGTCGCGACCCAGTCGAAGCCATAATGAAATCCAAATCTTGAACAACCAGTTTATAGCAGCTGCTGCTCATCCGACAACAACAAAATCGCTCGATGCACACGACGATAAACGCCCAACAGCAAAGCCCATCCAAAGAGTCTGCTGAGCAGAGAGCGAAGTCCTGTGTGTGGTTGGATGATCGAGGGGACGGAGGAACGAAGGGACGGACGATGTTATTTCCAATTTGGTTAGATTTGGTTGGCTGAGTTGTATCATTGTATTTCATTTATATACATGTTTAGGTGGTGGTTTATGTTTTTCCCGCAGTAGGGTTGCCGCCGTCTCGCTCGCACTCGCACAGCTCAAACGGAACCGTTTAGTGCTAAACTCGAGACCATCATCATTCATACCGCCCCTTCGAGTGTGGTTAGATATTTTTTTTCCTTCCCTTTACGGACGAATGAGATACACAGCGGCGGATGATGTTGCAGAAGCCGAGCTAAGATGGAAATTGTTGAAACATTTTTGAATCAGTAGCATTTGAAGGTTTGACCGGTTACGACGTGTGGGATAAGAGGATCTGTTTTTTTTTTGCTGTCTGCATGGGAGAGTTTCGTGTCCAACTGAATGGACCAGTGCTTGAGTGGCACATCCCTCGAGTGAAAAGATCGTCACGGTGAGATTATGTTTCAGGATATTTTAAGTGTGTTTATTTGTTGTGCACGAGCCCCAATGTTGGGTTGAGTGAGTCCAAGGGTTCTGAAAAGCAAATCAGGTGGTGCGAAAAAGGATTCTCCGGTAGTAGCTTGTTTGATCTGGAAATAGTGAACACATTAAACATTGAAGTGATCAAAAATTGTTAACAATAACCCATATCATTAGATAGTGTGGCGAGTGTGGGTGAAGGAAAATGAGTTTGCCAAGTGGTGTTGATATGTCCAATCTGATGCAACAGCATCCAGTGCTTGGGGCGTTGCCGCCAGCGTTTTTCCTGCGAGCCGCCTCGGAGCGCTATCAAAGGACACCAAAATGTGCCCGCTGCCGTAATCATGGAGTGGTAAGTAGCAGACCGTTGGGATGAATAATTGATGTCATAAAATGAACTGTCTAGAATAACATGTGAAACGTCGTGGACATACCGTTCTGAATCATATTTCGGACAACATCATATTTCAGACACTTTGTTCTAATATCTTGAAATGCTTAATGTACTGATGATATAACTATAAAATTAATATCACAATTGCTTCTTTAGAGTGATCCCTTGATTTCACTATCATTTCATATGAGAACTACATTTGAATTATAACATAATCGGCAAAAAATTGTCAACACTACTCACTACCGTTTGTGTTTGCCCGTTCATCAATATTTAAATTTCTCCCGTGTTTCATCAGTTCTCATCATCATTAACAGTTTACTGTGATTGCTTAGTAAGTGTTTCGCAGGTGACTATAACATATAATCAAGTGTAATGTAATTTTCGTTCAAAAAATTACAAAATAAGTTTGATTTTTATTCGCTTCATTTGAAAAGCATTTTATTCGATGATTTTTTTATGTTTTCAATCAAATAGGTACCAAAGAAGAAAGCTTAAAAGCATATTGAACTAATTTATTAAAAATATCAACCAAATAATACCTGTGCATAAAGTTTAGACCAGTTTTCTGCATCATATGCCTTAAGCGTCCGAAATATGATTCAGAACGGTACATAGTGTCAATTGTGCTTCGGGACTCCAACTATATATTGGTACATAGCCAAATAGTTACTGAAGAATATTATCTCAAAGTTTTGATACATTTGGTTGCCAGAATTCACCGAACTCGACACTGATATCACTATCCAGAAAGTTGGGCTGTCAATTTTTAACTCGAAATACTCTTGAAATCATTTGCCCAATTCACCCGATTTCACACCCTATAATATTTTCCTTTTCCCAAAAACTAAATCAAAACTTAAACAAAACGTCTTTAAAGCCATCCGAACGATTTCACCCTTTTTCTCAAAATCAGCCTGAATCTGAGACGCGTTTGAATCTTCAAATATTCTATATACAGTTCTACTCAACTAAAAGGAAAACTTTGTTTGAGAATTCCTTGCTATTAAACTGTAATAAAAAAGGCTCGATTTAATTGTTTCTGAACTTATAATTTGCAAGCATCAAAATCTTATAAGGAGAGAAACATTTATTCAATTATTATTCGTTGGTTTTTTGTCGAATCAAGGAGCAAATTCACATTGGCTATATCTGAACATTTGTCCTGGGCCGCTGTCCTTAACTCGTCCAGTTGCGAGCAGTATTTGTATAAAACCTTTTGTTTTAATACATAAACTTGTTTTGTTACGCAATAAAACAACTCATTTGGAGGCATTTTCCTATTCGTGTTTGAAATCTGTCTCATTATTTGCGTTCGTCTTTAGAAAGTTCCTTTCGACCAATGCTTTGTATGGTTCTGTTGGCCGACGTTCTGACGAATTTGATGGAGTGCATCCCTTTGGCACAAAATGTACATACTTCTCAATGTGTCGTTCTGTGGTTTGCTTACTGCAAGATCCCAAATCAGGCTCACATTGTAGGGTAGGTAACCCAATTATGGAGGAGATATGTCACCAACTTGCAGAATTTGCGAATAAATACTCTATTTTAGTTTAAAAGTATGCAAAAGTATATTTTTTCTAGCAGTTGAACTTTGTTTTTGAAGATTCTCACTGATATTTTGATGATTAATTGACTAAATTGTATAAAGAACATGTTTGAAAATTCCACTTCCATGTACTTATTATGGTAATAGTGTATTATGGTAATAATCGGTGTCACATGGAAAAATTATTAATAGGATTCAAATAATACTTCGATAATAACTTTTAAATAAAACTATGCCTCTAAATCTTATTCCTAGTATGCAATACTATGCCGTTGATTCTACACACGATAAGAATTATGGGAACGGAGCGCGAATCGATGTATTTAAGCAATTTTAGAAACGCTGTAACTTTGTGAAAAACCAACACATGAAGATGGGATATACATCATTTTAAAGCTTCATTCAAAGCTTCAAGTGTTTTGTGTGAAGGTGTAGTGGATAATATTACTAGAAAGAAAGAAAAATCTTTTTTTTTTCTGTTCTGGAATCGATTAAAGATTTTGTAGTTTTACGCAGTGTTCTGTAAACCATGTAAACAGTAAATTCAATTAAGCTTATCAATCAGCATTAATTTGATTGCAAGAACGCTCCTGTAGTTCATTTTACTACAGGAAAAAGTGTTGATAGAATGGAAAATTTCTAATTTCTATTTCTAATGAATAAGTATTCATTAGAAATAGGGAAATTTTCCAATAATACGACTATTCCCAAATCAGAATGCAGTATTGAAAATTCCAATAAAGTCTGTACAAGACTCATTTTTTATTATTCATTATTCGGCAATTTTTGCCTAATTTTTGCTTTTTGCTTTGATCGATTATCTTAATTGACTTTCTCTTACGATAACTATAGCCTTCCAAACAGATTTTGTGCCACATAATTTCAATATGCGAAGAACATCATCCAATTATTTGGCCGACTACCAAATATTGACCGGATAGGCAGGATACCGAATATCCGTTTCATCTCTAGATTAGACTCTTTTTACGTGCTTCTCGGTTTAAAATAACTGCCTGCTCCTATTTGCTAGGCCTTTCGCTAGCTGACAGGAGAATCACAAAAGCGTGAGGGTTGTGATGCAGTTTTCGCTTCTCTTGAGGAACTGAACAAGGGATATTAACACACTCAAATAAGATTTAATTTTCAACATAGTGGATCAAACAAATATGCTTCCATCGGACACGCATAGTGCTATTTAACTACACTGCTGAGCGTTCAAAAGCGCCCTATGATATGCAATTGCACAGCGTGAAAACGTAAGGTACAATCATAATAGCATAACAACCATAACATAACAACGTACAACCATAATAGGAACACATAGAAGATCTGCTTTTCAGCTCTGCAGTAATTTCCTACAACCATAAGAGGAACAAGGCAGCTTTCGATATTGCGATAATTGGCACGTAGATGAACCAATTGTACCAATTTTTTTACGTGGGACTACGTCTAACCGGAGTATATGGGGGGTAAAATGAAACACTAAACAAACAACATGCAGGAAAAAATGAAAGATTCCGAATGCTTATAACTCGATCATTTCTTACTGGATCGGAAAGATGTTTGCATCAATTGATAGGGAATATTTCTACGCTTCTATCGCAATTAATAAAATGTTATTTTTCATTAGATAAACAATTGAATAACTGTAAAATATTAAGCGTTATCTAAACTTCATAACTACCTCATTTTGATTGGCTCGATCTACGGTTTCTCTAACACAGCCATCAAACCCAAGCAGCCTTGGGGAAATCGGCATTGCAAATACATGAAAGTCGGGGGAACTTTTGTTCCGATTGAATAGTGTTTCCCCAACACAGACTTCAGAACCAAGATGTCTGAGGAAATTGGTATTGCAAATTCATGCAAGTCAGTGGCATTTTTGTTCCGACTGAAATGTGTTTGTTTAACACAGACTTCAAAACCAAGATGTATGAGAAAATCGGCTCTGCAAATAAATGCAAGCTTCGAGTATTTTTGTACTCGCTTGACTTTGTGCAAACTAGAATATGTTTCCTTAACACGGTCTCCTAAACTTAGGAACCTGGGAAAATTGTGCAGACACTAGAGACGAATGAACTTTCAAGTATAAATCCTTTATAGTATACAAAGTAGAAGTTGAAGTTTTTGATTCATTCAAGCCGGGGGTACTTCTGCACCCGCATTTTTTTTTGCACTCCGCAAAGTGTTTTCCTGTGCTCCCGTGGCTGAGTGGTGCGTCAAACCTAACATGCCGGGGGTTCGGATTCGATTCCCGTTCTGGTCGGGGGAATTTTTCGTCAAAGAAACTTCCTCCGTCTTGCACTGTGGTCATGCGTTTTCTAGCATGAACACAGGGCTCATTATATTGCGCACCATTATTTTTAACGATGGTGCTTTGAAGTCGTTAAAACTAAAGCGACATTTGAACGCGAAACATTTTACGCGCTACACCAAGGATCAAGTTTCGTTTCGACGTCTCGGAGCTGGTTAAAGCCAAAGATTCGAATAGTGAAACAGATGTTCCAGAAAATGCTACACCCAAAACTAATTTTCAACTCCTGTTTTGGCATCCCGATTTATTACATTCTTCTTCTTCTTGGATGGCGTTAACGTTCCATGTGGAACGTTTGCCGTATCAACGTATGCATTAACTAGCGTCATTTATTAATACTTGGTTGAGATTTCTTAAGCCAAATAACACGCCTTGAATGTATTCCGAGGGGCTCTAGAATACGCGTGACCACAGTGCAAGTCGAAGGAAATTTCTCTGACGAAAAATCCCCCGGCGAAAACGGGAATCGAACCCGAACACCCTGCATGATAATGTGAGACGCTAACCACTCGGCCACGGGTGCGCTATTTATTACATTAAATGAGCTTATAAATAACAGAAAATGTACTACTCTCCCATACTGGTATAGTATTTGTATACTATACTAGCTGACCCGGCAAACTTCGTCCCGCCCAAAAATTATTTTTCGTTATAACATTCACGTTTTCTTACTAAGCGAACGTTCATGGGTCCAATCACAGAACTGTTCATTGATTGATCTTCTAATCTACCCTTTAAAATCATTTTTTACTATAAAATGTCAGTACTTCTACCAAAACTCGACATTACAATATCAGATTATTTTCAGACACAATTCTCGTGGAAGATTTTTCATCCACTTGCAAAAAACATGTTTCTCCGTTGCATGGAATAAATGTTTGAATATGATATAAATGAAAATATGATAGAATGAAGACAGCCCTAAATCGGACAATACCTTTCTCGAGTTTTGCTCTTATTAACACATTCGGCGATCCATTTTTATTTATATAGATAGAAGACGGTATAGGAGTGCGTTTTATCACTTAAAAATCCATTTCCACTATCAATTTCGTTATCGCAAACATCTGTATAAAATGGACTAACGTTTATTGTCTCCTCGACATGCCAAATTTGATTCTGTTTGCTTGATAAGTTCTTGAGCTATGCAGACATTCATACTTCAAGTCACCCATAGAGATAAGGGAGGAGTGTCAAGCCACCATAGAAACGTTTCTTGTCCCCAAAAACCTTTACATGCCAAATTTGGTTTCATTTGCTTGATTAATTATCGAGTAATGCAGAAATTTATGTTTCATTTGTATGGCAGCCCCCCCTTAGAGAAGGGGATGGAGTGTCTAACCACCGTAAAAATATTTATTGCACCCTAAAACCTCCATATGCCAAATTTGGTTTCATTTGCTTGATTAATTCTCGAGTAATGCAGAAATTTGTGTTTCATTGGTATGGCAGCCCCCTCTTAGAGAGGGGGTGGAGTGTCTAATCACCGTAAAAACATTTATTGTATTTGTATTCCTAGGCGCCCGCCAGCTGGTCTAGGATAGTATCACCTCCAAATGCAATGGAATAAATATCCCTTCACCTTTTGCTGTGATCATTTTATAAAGTGTTTGTGCTAACCTCAATAAAGATATTTCTTCATTAAAGTTTCGGTTTTATATTTTCTTTCAGATTGTTAGTTCTTAGTTCTAGTTCTATATACACATCCAGTTGTTCGACCACTTGTAATAAAGTAAAAAATTGTCACAAGGAATAACTACAATGGTTTGTTAAATGACCAATTGAAAATGAAACGTCCGGCTTCGAAAATCATTAAAAAATAAACATTCGAAGAATACTTCGCTTTTGAAGACTGCGTATGCGAGATTTGATGAAGTATTATTATTTTAATTTTAACAGTAAGTTTTAAGTAATGTGAAATAATTGTGCAGATTGTTTTTCTCAAGAAACATAGCCATGAGTAGAACAACAGTGATTATAAATTTCGAGAAATTATAAATTTCTAAAATTAAATATTGGGCCCTACCCTGTAATTTTAATTGAACAAAAATTCACTTGTTAGCTTTTTTTCACTGTTATAGATACTATAATTTTTCGTGCTGTTTGGTTTGCATGTTGCATTCCTGATGCTTTGCTTCAAAAAACATTTCGGAAACGTTTCAAAAAAAAAAAAAAGTATCGAGAAAGAATTCGATTCGATAAGATAAGTTCTTATACTTCTGGTTAATTGGTTAATTGGTCTCATAGACCGAGAATCAATAATTTTCATTTAATTAGAAAAGGTGATTCGCCTCTAATTGGACATCTAGATAATTGGACAGACCTGTAATGCGACACGAATAATTGAATATTTTGATATGATTCTCTAATTGGACGTTTTTGAAAACCTCCTTTGTGCAAGTTTCAACAACACGATGAATTTCCAGGAGTGTTTTCAACTATTTTACTAGATTATGTGTTTTGCATACTTTTCTAGGGATTATTTGTTAGATTTTCCCGTTTTAACTTATTTTTCACATTGCGTGTTTGTTGATAAGTCCAATTACAGGTCACAATCGCCTCTATTGCGACACTGAGTGGTGCCTCGGTATGATCTATTAGAGGTGAATCTTTTTTTTTATTTAAATAAATACCAATAATGCCTAAAAAATAGCATCAGCAAAAAAAACAATAGCAAAATTACAGAGACACGCACATTCTGTGACACAAATTGTGTTTTCCAGTGCATTTATTGTGTACCGTTATGGAATCATCTAATTAAATAAATTAATTGACATTTATTATTAAAAATCAAACAACTAATATTCACTGGCAATAATCCCATAAAAACCAACCGTACTATACGTCTGGCATTTAGTCGAATTCTCAGATCTAGAAAAGAACGGTTCAGCTGGACTTGATGTCACCACCCAATTTCGTAAAAATTTTCACTGTCAGCCAAGTGAATGGGATGGTGTAAATATAAATCACACCAACTTGTTTTGTGATGACCAAACTTACAAAACTGCTTACAAACTGCTGCTTACAAACTGCTGCTTGCCAGGTGGTTTTTGATGAGATTAGTCGTTAGAATGCGGAGCAAATTTTGTGAGAAAATGCCAAAAATGTGGATGAGAAAGCTTTAGCTAAAAAGTGCTTGAAATCATTTCTTAAATCCATCGAAAAATGGATGAGCATTCAGCGATAGTATCTAGATTTTTTCAATTTGTATCCCCAATATATTCCCGAAAGACGAAATCGTTTATTAAAATGTGATTCCTATGAGAGCGCTATCCTCCGCACACGAACGGTCAAAATCATACTGAAAAACAAATTTACAAAAAGATTTCTACGATCAAAAATATCGAAAAGATCGAAAAGAAGAGATCGATTTTCGCGATTTTTTGAAGTACAAAGAATCGATCCAAAAAATCGGAAATCGGAGAGGAAAAGATCGATCTTCTGAACATCGATGCAAGATCGCCTAATGCTAGTTCAAACATTGTTTTTTGTCTAGTACTAAATTCATTTTCTAATGACTTTTTGATACAGTCAACGTTGGTAGACCGCAGCCTAACATTTTAACAATTAGTAGCTCGTAGTGTCCAAAAGTTTGGCCACCACTGCTATATATGCTATAGCAGTATAAGAGCAATATGATCGAGCGAAACAAGAGACACATTGCAAATAAGCATAAGCATTAAAGCTTTTCGCATACTTTGCCACATACACGGCCCAGACCTAAAAGGATATAAGTTACCGTCAATTCCAAACGGCAACACCAGCCATGCACCAGCTCGAACAACCTAAACAGCGGCATCATCACTTTTGGCCAAACGTCCCATCTTCACTGAAATAACATATTCAACGTAGACACCACAACACGAATCAGCATAACAGGCAACGGTACGCAACTCGAGAGTGTAGGTATCAAATTCCCTTCGGCTCATTGAGTAGGCATAAATCATAAGTCATGTAAACTGGAAGCGATAATAAAGTTAGTCTTAATCTTACAGTGAACAAGTGTAGTTCTTTTTTAAAAACGCTCTCCTTTAATTTAAAAACGTAAGTGGCGCAGTCGTGCGGATTGCGGTTTTAGTTAGAAGTTCGCGTGTGTGACCGAATCGACGGCTTATCGATTGTAGTGGCACCCCAAGGACAACTAACAAAACCAAGCGATCAGAACCAGCGAAGGAATATCGCAAAAATTAAGGTAAGCAAAAAAAGACTAGGTATAGTGATTTAATATTAAGTGATTTAATAACGAATAAAAAGGTGAATTTTTATAACCGGTACCAAGTGAAATACTTTATAAAAAGATATTTTAATTTCCTAGAGACTAGGTGTAGTGATTTAATATTTAGTGATTTAATAACGAATAAAAAGGTGAATTTTTATAACCGGTACCAAGTAAAATACTTTTTTAAACAAGGAAATTTTAATTTCCAAAATTAAGCGATTTAGGAATTTCAATCGAGGCCGAGACATGGCAGAGAACCAGCTCGAACTTCTCCAAGCGAGTTTGGAACAACTGGCCAGCCGTCTGGCCGAGAAGGATGAGCAGATCGCTCA